>NW_017672089.1:207972-219674 GCF_001879085.1 Nicotiana attenuata
CTTGTTCCACTTGCAAGTTCTGTCTAGTTCATGTTTTACCTTTCCTAGATCTACTTTCAAGACTTTAATGAATTCATCTTTCTTGTATAATTCATCTTTCATTTTTCCCAAATTTTCTTCTAGAGTGAGGTATGTGTGATCAGCTTTCTTCTTTCCTCTTCCTAATTTCAGTTTTAAGTTTTCAGACCTAAGCTCTAGGACACTATTGTCAAGTTCAAGAACCTGGTTTTCAACTCAGTATTGTTGTTATCAATCTCATTTGCCCTAGACTCTAGACTTTTACATTTTGCTTTTAGAATCACACATTCCCTAGACAGAACTTCCTTCTCATTATTAATTATCTCAGACTCATCAATGAAGTCTATTAATAACTTAGCCAGCCTTTCTTTAGACAAGAATTTAATCTTGTCTTTGAGATGAAGAATACTTACCTCTTGTTCATCATCTGATTCTCTGATGGCCATTAGTGCTTGCTCCTCCTGAGCTTCATCTTCTGAGTCTTCATCTGAGGTTTCTCCCCAAGTAGCAACCATAGCCTTGGTTGAACCTTTGTTTTTCTTTGGTTGAACCTGTTCCTTCTTCCTGTTCCTTCATTCAGCTCTTTCTTTCTTCCACTCAATTTCCCATTGAGGGCAGTTTTTGATCATGTGGTCAGTCTTACCACACTTGTAGCATCCCTCATTGGTCTGTTTCTCCGGAGCTCTTGTTTTATTGAAGTTTGTACCTCTTGAAGAACCCTTTTCTCTCATCAAGTACTTCTTGAAATCCCTAGTGATCATGGCTACTTCATCATTTTCCAAATCTGCACCTTCAGCAATTCTGAGAGCCAAGCTTCTCTCCTTTTTGAGGGTATCCATCTTCATGGTTTGTCTCCTCATTCATAGGCAGTTAAGTTTCCAATCAGTTCATCCAGTCTAAGGGTAGCAATATTCTTGGATTCCTAAATGGCAGTGATTTTGCTTTCCCATGTGACTGGCAGAACTCTTGTCAGAATCTTCTCAACCTTGTCTTCTTCAAGAATAACCCTTCCAAGAGACTTAAGTTCATTTGTCAGTGTGGTGAACCTTGTATACATCCCTTGGATGGTTTCCCCTTCATTCATGGTGAATTCTCATATTGAGAATACAACAATGTTGCTCTGGACCTCTTCACTTGTGGTGTTCCTTCATGAGCCACTTGCAAAGTGTCCCAGATTTCCTTAGCAGTGGTGCAACTTTAAATCCTGATGTACTCATCTGGTCCTAATCCACACACAAGCCATTTTTTGGCCTTGGCATTCTTTTCCCATTTCTTCAAATCTTCAGCAGTGCAATCAGCTCTTGTCTTTGGCACATCAACTCCTTCAGCATTCTTCTTTATAGTTGCTAGGGGACCATCAGTGACTATGTCCCAGAGTTCATAGTCTTCCCCTATGATGTGATCTCTCATCCTGTTCTTCCACCAAGAATAGTACTGATCATTGAAAAGTGGAGGCCTAGCAGTGGACTACCCTTCCTAGTTCCCAGGTGGTGCACTCATCGTTGATCTTCTCCTAAGGTGTTAGCCTCTTCAAGGATAACCTGCTCTGATACCAATTGATGTTCTTAGACGTCAATACCACACAAGAGGGGGGTGATTTGTGTGGTACCTAATTTTCGCACTAGAAGAACCTGGTTCTTCTAGATGTACTTACTAAGACTGTTTGCGGAATTAAGAGTGCATAAAATAAAGAACACAGAGATTTTTACGTGTAAAACACCTAGCTCAAAAGGTGAAAAAACCACGACCTACTACTCAGTAGGATTTTCCAAAACTTCCACTAAAATCACTGAGCCAAAATAATATTTACAAAACTCTTGTAAACCTAACGATTAAACTCTAATCCCAGTGTGGCACACAGCCTCAACTGCTGCGACACTTTGAAGTTAACTCTAACTTGAATACTCAAAGTACCTAATACAATTGCTTCAATAAAAGATGAAAGGTACAATTTTAAAACACCTACTACAATTGAACTAGAATAAAAGAAAGACACGATGGAATTGGTTCTTCTATCTTGTCCAAGTAGCTTCAGGTTTGCACACTTGAATCTCACGTAAATTGCTTGCAAAAAGCCTTGCTATTTTGCTCTTCAATTTAGTTTCACTTCTGCGTTTGTGTGCTACCTGTAAAAGAGAACAATCATTATTATTTATAGAGTTAGTAATCAGAGTTTGATTAAAACTCGAATTGCTCATCCTTCATCAAATTCGAGTCCTAGAACAATTCAAACTCCAATCCTTATTCTTTATCCGGATATAGTTCTCTTCACATAAGGAGACTTCAACTCCTTATTCTATGCAACCTTTTCGATCAACTCATAAGATATTGTTGCTGACCCTTGAGACTTATCTTCACACGTATGTCACGTGTATAAGTATATCAACACTGTGTTTGTCTCACATGATGGACCTGGTTCATGACTAAGTTCATTTTGTCAATCTTCAAAACTTCATCTAAACTTGGGCCAACAAAGCTCAACGTGATATTTTCAAGAACTTGTGGGAGGCGGGCACCGTGACTGAGGCAGCTTTCGAGGAGGCATGCCAGAAGGCTCGTGAGGCTCGAGCCAACTGTGGATATAATGTGGCGACACTCGAAGCTGATGGGACGCCAGCGGTGATGATGATAACGGCGGTGTTGGCGCCGAGTGAGAGAAAATTGTGCTTCGTTGTTCTCTCTTTTTATTAGTTGGCTGGCCTGGACCAGATGTAAACGGCAATACCCCGCATTTCTGACTTCGTGAATAAAGAATTCTTCGCTTCTTACTTTACATTTCAGTTCTCTAGTGGCTTACGATCTATTCGCCTGGTGGGGGCTTCGTCAGCCGAGTCCCTGATTCCCCTTATATGATGAAAGTTTCTGGTTGTGGGTTTCATTATGAACCTTTCAAGAGGAAAGCTCGTCTCGGTTCGAGCGAGGTCGAACTGTCAAATTTTGATGGCGAAGGCACAGCCTGAGTCCTAGTTCGAGCGAGGTCGAACAATCAGATTTTGATGGCGAAGGCACTTTGCCTGAGTCCTAATTCGAGCGAGGTCGAACTGGCAAATTTTGTTAGTGAAGGCACGTAGCCTGAGTCCTAGTTCGAGCGAGGTCGAACTATCAAAATTTGATGGCGAAGGCACTTAGCCTGAGTCTCGGTTCGAGCGAGGTCGAACTGTCAAATTTTGATGGCGAAGGCACTTAGCCTGAGTCCCAGTTCGAGCGAGGTCGAACTGTCAAATTTTGATGGCGAAGGCACTTAGCCTGAGTCCCAGTTCGAGCGAGGTCGAACTGTCAAACTTTGATGGCGAAGGCACTTAGCTTGAGTCCCAGTTCGAGCGAGGTCGAACTGTCGAATTTTGATGGCGAAGGCACTTAGCCTAAGTCCCAGTTCGAGCGAGGTCGAACTGTCAAATTTTGATGGCGAAGGCACTTAGCCTGAGTCCCAGTTCGAGCGAGGTCGAACTGTCAAATTTTGATGGCAAAGGCACTTAGCCTGAGTCTCAGTTCGAGCGAGGTCGAACTGTCAAATTTTGATGGCGAAGGCACTTAGCCTGAGTCCTAGTTCGAGCGAGGTGGAACTATCAAATTTTGATGGCGAAGGCACTTAGCCTGAGTCTCGGTTGGAGCGAGGTCGAACTGTCGAATTTTGATGGCGAAGGCACTTAGCCTGAGTCCAGTTGTTTACATCGATGGTTCAACGTCTCGGGCATTAACTGTTGGCATCGTTTTGGCCTGTGGTGGTATGTTGTACCCGTGTTATGATTGTTCGCTTGACCGTGGCACTCAGGTTGCCCCGAGGCGATTTTCGATTCCTCGTTTGAAACACGTCTGCGCCGGTTTCCGGCCTAACACATTATGGTGGATGGGGGGGGGGATGCTCCATTCTTTTGCCCGGCTCTCGGGAGGAGAAGGGGGGACACTTTGCATCACTTCTTTCCTCGCTCGGGCTGTTCGAGGTCAACAGGGCAGAAGATTTCTGGCTCCTGTTGAGGCATTCGATTCTTTTTTTTTTTTGTTTGATGCGCCTCCATTGACTCTAGTTTGAGTCTAATTTCCTTCTTGGTGTTTCTTTTTCTTCGATCCAGGAAGAAC
The DNA here is from genome assembly GCF_001879085.1 of Nicotiana attenuata. Lineage (NCBI taxonomy): Eukaryota > Viridiplantae > Streptophyta > Magnoliopsida > Solanales > Solanaceae > Nicotiana > Nicotiana attenuata. Next base: position 212,068 of record NW_017672089.1, read on the forward strand.
TAAGTATCTTCACTAGGAAATCCCCACAGACGGCGCCAAATTGTTTGACTCAAAAGTTGTTTAACACCTTTTAAGCAAATCAATCAATATAGATGAAGGGGTAAATCATAGTCGATCTTAATTAATATTGGATCAAAGAATATAAACATAAAGATAGAAAAATCAATTGAAATGACACTTGAGAGGTTTTATTGATTATAGAAATTCAGCCCGCCTCTCCTTGAAGAGGTTCAGGAGATTACAATTTGTTTGACTCAAAAGTTGTTTAACACTTTTTAAGCGAATCAATCAATATAGATGAAGGGGTAAATCGTAGTCGATCATAATTAATATTGGATCAAAGAATATAATCATAAAGATAGAAAAATCAATTGAAATGACACCTGAGAGGTTTTATTGATTATAGAAATTCAGCCTGCCTCTCCTTGAAGAGGTTCAGGAGATTACAATCAAATTCTTTCTACCTCCTTGGAGGTGGAATCTCTCTCTCTCTCTCTCTCTCTCTCTTTCAGGGAGTTCTCCCTTGTTTTTCCGGATGCCTCCACCTCTTAAGGGATTCTTCTGCCCTCTATTTATAGCTTAAAACTTCTCATGCTTATCACATATTGTTCGGGCCGGGTCGGGGAGGTGACCTTCCCTCATGGGGAAGCCTTGACCTCGACGCTCATGTCATAAATAACAGTGATTAGGTGAAGTCGAGTTCGTTGATTACTGCTGCAGGGCGGTCGGGACGGGATCATTGCTGTTGTGGTCGCGCGGTCAGATTCTGACCAATACAAACGGGAGTCTGCATTTGTATTTTGAAAGATCATAAACAAAGAACTTGCCCTTATCATTACTAGAAATTCGGCAAAAAGCGACAAAAAAAACCGACCAACTTTGGTTGGTAAAAAAACGGCCAAAAACCGACCAAAGTTGGTTGATTTTTCAAAGTATTTTAATTTTTAATCTCTTTTTTACGAAACCGACCAACTTTGGTCGCTTTTCTTTGGGGCAAAAATGTGGGAAATTATTTTGAGTCCCGCGAAATTTAATTTTCAAGAAACCGACCAACTTTGGTCGGTTTTTGCAATTAAAATAAATTAAAATTAATATTAAAAAAATCGACCAACTTTGGTCGGTAATTTTATTTTTTAATAAAATCGACCAACTTTGGTCGGTTATTTTCCTGCGCAAATTCAATTAATGAGTATAAATAAATAAATAAACAATCTTAAAATAAAATGAACCAATGGTCTAGTGGTAGAATAGTATCCTGCCACAATACACACCCTGGTTCGATTCCCAGATGGTGAATCTTTTGATTACATAATTAAAATACCGACCAACTTTGGTCGGTTTTTTTTTGCAATATTTTTTTTTTGAATTTTATTTACCGACCAACGTTGGTCGTTAACTTCCGGCCTACTTTGGTTGGTATACTGAAGCGACCACCAAAATACCGTCCGAGCGTATTTGGTCGCATTTTGATCGGTAATTGGCCGTAACCGATCAAAGTTGATCGATTTTTTTTATCGCTAATTACCGGATTTCTAGTAGTGTATTAACCTTACTCTTAGCTGTGACAGAGTGTTTACATTTGGATTGCTTCCTCTAGACCCCCAATTTCATGCAATTGGGTCAAAAGGTTTATCTAATTACTCCATTGTTGATTTTACATTTCCTTACCATGATAAGGTTGTCACTCTTTTTTGTAGACTTTCTATATATCTTTTATGAAATAATTAAGGATCTTATTATTAGGTCTTTCTATATTTTTAATCTTCAATTTTGTTAATTAAGGCGATATGACCTTGCTTTTTTTTTTTTCAATAGTAGAAACAAGAGCTTTATTTACCACTAGTCACTATATATATTAGATTTAAAATAGTGTTTCACGTCATAATATACTTTACACCAATCAGTTATGTGGTTTCTAGTTTCGAGATCCTTTCCCATGGTTTCTTTAATCTAGCCAATCCGTGCGCCCCAGTCCTAGATTCACTTACATACTTCCTCCGGTCCAAAATAAGTGATTTTTTGGATGTTTTCACACAGATTAATTGTTTGCAACAAATTATATGTGATACAAAAATAAATTGCAATCACAAAATAAATATGAAGAAACATAATTTTATAGATAAAATGATGCGGGTACAATCCTGTTTCTCCCATGATTCTTCTCTCCTGATAATCTCCGTGATTCGAGGGCTTAAGCCGCGTATTTCTCGAATGTAGGATGATGCAGACCTCCTGGGAATGTATTTTATCTCCAGCTTCTTGAACTATTTGATTGTCAAGAAGTATCCGGTCATATTTTGATCTCTTTGTGAATATCCCAAGAGTTTATGGGATTTTGAGACACCTCTTCAAGGGAATACGCATCCCTTTATATAGGTATGAGTTAGAGTTTAGGGTAGAGTAGCCTCCAAAAAACCCTAATAGACTCCTAGGATTTCTAGAGTCCTGTAGTATCTTTAATTTAGGATTTGGCTTGATCCTTAAAATTTCGATGTCTACAAATGCCCCCTACTTCAAGAGTTGTCAAGGTGTAAACTTTAAAGACTAGGCTTGAGGTAATTATAAAAAAAGTACTTCTTCCGTTTACTGGAACTTTAAGATTTACTCCCGATGATCATGAAATATTTGTCATTGGCTTAATAAAATAATGACTATCAGGATAAGATAATAACAATTGTACTACATGTTAAAGTGTAAAGGACTTCCCATCACTTTAAAATAGAAAATCTCCTTAGTCTTCTTACTTGATTTCCTTACCAAAGCACACACGCAAAATTGGCGACACTTTGTTGTTCCTTATTACATTAGATTCTTTGTATTTTGTAAGGACTAGGAGACATTCCTTGTTGTATTTTGTATCTTGTACGGACTAGAATTGGAAAACCTTATTTGAATCCTTTTTGCACTCTACCAGTCGTCCGAGTCCATGTTGGAGACCAATTATTGTCGCCGCCTTTTCGATCCCACATCGAGACTATATGTTCTTTGATGCCTTTTGCAAGCTCTATAAATACAATATATTTTATTCTATTAGCATTTCGGCATTTGGAAACCACTTTGAGTTCACTTTTGACGATTTGGAAGCATTGATGCGAAGGTAATTTCTTCTTTTCTTGTACTTTTTTCTTCTTTTGTCTTTTTTTTCTTTTTATTTTTTTGTAGGTCAAGCGAGAAAGATATGTTCTTGTTCAACAAGATGATCCACGCATGAAGAAGGCGGTCTTAGGGTGTGAGGGGATGGGTACTTATCCCTGCCCAAATATCGGAGAGATTACTCTCAATGTGCCCCAACTATCGGAGAGATTACTCTCAATGTGCCTCGACTATCGGAGAAATTACTCTCAATGTGGCCCGACTATCGGAGAGGTTACTCTTAATGTGGCTCGACTATCGGAGATATTACTCTCAATGTGGCCCGACTATCAGAGAGACCAACTTAAGGTGCAAAGGGACTCATATGTCCACCTTAAGATTGGAAAGTTATAGTTCCTTTTAAGGACAAACCCACGAAGAGGCCAACTTAAGGTGCAAAGGGACTTATATGTCCACCTTAAGATTGGAAAGTTATAGTTCCTTTTAAGGACAAACCCACGAAGAGGCCAACTTAAGGTGCAAAGGGACTTATATGTCCACCTTAAGATTGGAAAGTTATAAAGCTTCAACTTGAAGATGACATCGACTTGAACACTTGGAAAACTTTGAAGATTTGGCGGACTTTGCAGACTTCAACTCGAAGATTCGGAGGGCTTAAACAATTCAACTTTAAGATCGGCGAATTTGAAGACTGAAACTTGAATACCGACGAACTTAAAGACTTCAACTTTGAGACTTGGAGGGCCTAAATATTTCAACTTGAAGATCGGAGAATTTGAAGACTTCAACTTGAAGACCGGCGGACTTGAAGACTTCAACTTTGAGACTTGGAGGGCCTAAATATTTCAACTTAAAGATCGGCGAATTTGAAGACTGAAACTTGAAGACCGACGAACTTAAAGACTTCAACTTTGAGACTTGGAGGACATAAATATTTCAACTTGAAGATCGGGGAATTTGAAGACTTCAACTTGAAGACCGGCGGACTTGAAGACTTCAACTTTGAGACTTGGAGGGCCTAAATATTTCAACTTGAAGATCGGCGGATTTGAAGACTTCAACTTGAAGATCGACGGAGTTGAAGATTTCAACTTGGGGACTTCAACTTGAATACCGACGGACTTAAAGATATCAATTTACCATGGAGGGTTGCCCCTTTTAAATCAAATGAGATCAAAGTTCAACAAGAGGATGGCATTTCAGCTTGATTTTGCATTCCCCGGACATCAATTGGGGCAATATGTATCTTTTGAACTTATGCGACTGAACTTAGAATGAAACTCTAAGCTGCCTACGTACCTCTGCGAAGAGGATCAAGTCATACCGTAGTTCAGACTGAGTAGATTTTTTTTTACGTCCTAACTTTTGCCTAGGCCGCCTCTTTCGAGATTTTCAACCTAGCGGATTTTTTTTTACGTCTTAACTTTTGCCTAGGCCGCCTCTTTCGAGATTTTCAACCTAGCGTACTTTTTTTTGGGGTCCTAACTTTTGCCTAGGCCTCCTTTTTCGAGATACTCTTGCGGGCCAGGAGTGTAGCAACTTGCAGTTTAGGCTCGTACGTCGAGGAGCGTCATGACTTGCAGTTTAGGCTCGTACGTCGAGGAGCTTCATGACTTGTAGTTTAGGCTCGTACGTCGAGGAGCGTTATGACTTGCAACTTCATGGATAATACTTCTTCAAAAACTTGCCGTTGATAGGGTCGATTCTCATACCATCTGCATCAACCAGCTTGTAAGCCCCACTTGAGTAAGCTTCTTGTACGACATATGGGCCATCCCATTTTGAAGTAAACTTCCCTACAGGCTTATGGGAAGTAATTATGGGTCTTCGTACGGCAAGGACTTGATCTCCTACTTGAAAGGATCTCGGGCGAACTCTTTTATTGAAGGCGCGAGATAATCGAGCTTGATAACATTCGAGACTCTGTTGAGCTTCCAATCTCTTTTCATCAAGAGCTTCCAACTCTGCTAGCCGAAGTCGAGCATTTTCTTCATCAGTGATCCCTTCTTGAATAGCCAGTCGTAACGAAGGTATTTGACGCTCAAGTGGCAGGACGGCTTCAACTCCATAAACGAGTGAACAAGGAGTTGCCTGTGTTGGCGTGCGGTGAGTCGTCCTATATGCCCATAGAGCTTCTTCCATACGGTCATTCCAATCTCGTTTGTATTTGGAGACAACTTTCTTTAACAAGTTGCATAGAGTCTTGTTAAATGCCTCAGCTAGACCATTGGCGGCAGCATTGTACATCGAAGAGTTACGTTGCTTGAAGCCAAAGAGATCACAAATGTTGTTCATCAACCTATTATCGAATGGCTTTCCATTATCTGTTATTATGTAACGAGGAATGCCAAAGCGATAAATAATGTTTACTCGGATGAAACTTGCAACATTTTCCTTCTTTACTTCCTTAAGAGCAATAGCTTCAGCCTATTTTGAGAAGTAGTCAGTTGCAGCCAAGATGTATAGGTGTCCACCAGATGACTTTGGCAGTGGTTCAACAACATCCAATCCCCAAGCGTCAAATGGCCAGGATGCAACAGTCGGGTGCAACACTTCAGGAGGTTGATGGATAAAATTCGCATGGAATTGACAAGCCTTGCATCTTCGAGCATAGTCCAAGCAATATTTTACCATCGTCGGCCAATACTATCCCATCCGTTTTATATGGAAGTGGAGCTTTGGTCCAGACTGGTGTGACCCACATACCCCAGAATGCGCCTCTTGCAAAGTTTGGAGAGCTTCTTCTTCTCCTAGGCATCGCAAGAGTACTCCCTCGAACGACCTTCTGTATAGAGTATCTTTGTAGTAAAGGAAGCGAGGTGCACGACGACGGATTTCAGTCCTTCTCCTCGGATTTTCTGGAAGTATCCCATAGCATAAGTAGTCAACAATGGGTTGCCGCCATTCTTCTTTCTCAACTTCAGAAATAGCAACAAGATGCTTGAGTTCGTTTTCTTCAGCCTCATTTGGCGGCGGTACTACCCATTTTTGGCAGACGGTAACTTGCGCTTGGTCAGGCAGGGCTAATGATGAAGCTAGGGCAGCTACAACATCAGCCTTTTTATTTTCTTTCCTTGGCACATGCTGAATAGTCACATCACCGAGCCACCCCATTAACTTTTTAGCGTAATCATGATATGGGCGTAGTTCAGGATTCTTGACCTCGTAACTACCCAAAAGCTGATTGACTACTAACTGGGAGTCACCAAAGACTTGCAATTGCAATTGCTTCATATCAACGGCCATTTCAAGCCCAAGTATTAATGCTTGATACTCAGCAACATTGTTGGAACAGAGTTGTGTCAAGGTGAAGGAGTAGGGCAAGACTTCACCTTGGGGAGTGACAAATACTACGCTAGCCCCGGCTCCCCCACGATGCGCAGCACCATCAAAGTACATCTTCCATGGAGGTTGAACTTCAACGACCATTGCGTCCTCATCAGGTAGTTCATCAGTTAGCTCCCAGTCATCAGGTATCGGATGATCTGCCAAGAAGTCTGCCAATGCTTGTCCCTTTACAGCCTTTTGAGGGATGTACAAAATCTCGAATTGTTGAAATTGGAGGTACCATCTCGCTAGTCGATCACTAAGAACAGGTTTTGACATCACGAACTTGATGGGATTTGCTTTAGAAACAAGACGGACAACATGAGCTTGAAAGTAGTGCTTCAACTTTTGAATTGAGAAGACTAGCGCCAAACACAACTTTTCAATTGGCGAATAATTCAACTCGTTAGGTGTCATCATCCTGCTCAAGTAGTAAAGAGAGTTTTCTTTCCCCTCACTATTTTCTTGGGCCAACAGTGCTCCAACAGACCTTTCCTGCGCCGCAATGTATAGTATCAATGGCTTTCCAGGTATAGGAGCTGCTAAAACTGGAGGCTTCATCAAGTAGGTTTTGATACTTTCGAAAGCATTTCTACAAGATTGGTCCCGCTTGAAAGGAATTCCTTTCTTCATGAGGCGACTAAATGGTTGGCACCTCCCAGCTAGGTTTGATATGAATCTTCTAAGGTATGCTAGCTTTCCTTGCAGACTTTTCAATTCATGGATATCTCGAGGCTCAGGCATTTTCAAAATGGCCTCCACTTTGGCTTGATCAATTTCGATCCCTCGATGTCGGACAATGAAACCAAGGAACTTTCCAGAAGTAACTCCAAAGGCACATTTCAATGGATTCATCCTAAGTTGGTACCTCCTGAGCAATTCAAATACCATCCTCAAGTCTTTCATGTGGTCGCCTTTCTCTCTTGATTTCACCACCAAGTCGTTAACATAGCATTCGACATTCTTGTGGAGAAGATCGTCAAAAATATTCTGCATAGCCCTTTGGTAAGTAGCACCAGCGTTCTTCAAGCCAAAAGGCATTACCTTGTAGCAATAAATACCCTTTGGGGTACGGAATGCAGTAAGCTCTTCATCTTTTGGTGCCATGCGTATTTGGTTATAGCCCGACGAACCGTCCATGAAAGACATTGCCTCGTAACCAGTAGTAGCATCGATCATCAGCTCTG
>NW_017672090.1:0-3500 GCF_001879085.1 Nicotiana attenuata
AAAGCGCTTCAAGAGTTAAAAGGCACATAGATTAAAACATGTACTAAAATCAAACAAATGAGCCAAATATGACAGTTGAGCGACCGTGCTAGAACCACGGAACCCGGGAATGCCTAACACCTTCTCCCGGGTTAACAGAATTCCTTACTCGGATTTCTTGTTCGCTGACTGTAAAACAGAGTCATATTTCCTCGATCGGGATTAAACCGGTGACTTGGGACACCATAACTACCCAAGTGGCGACTCTGATCTTAATAATAATCCCGTTCCGATTGTCACTTCAAGTTGGAAATAACTCCCTTTACCATACCCTCTTCCACGGGTGTAGTAAGGAAAAAGGAGGTGTGACAGCTCTGGCGACTCTGCTGGGGATCACAACCCATAACTTCGGTTCAGGGTTCAGAATTCGAGCTTAGATATACTGTTGTATTTGGCTTTATCTGATTTCCTACATGTTTCATGCTAAATGTGCAAAATGTTGCTTTTTACCGCTTTGATATTATCTGAATTGTATATAAACTGTGCTGAAACCCTTCTCTTCTCACCTCCGGGGATGTGCTTACTGGTTGAGACTCCCTATTCTGTTAGTGTCCATACCCTGAAATAAGAAAGAGGCCGGACAAGTTACTAAGCCGGATGACCTTTTGGTTCCTGGTACGTAGCCCCCTCCTCGACTCGAGTTGTCCGCTCGGGTACACAGTCTAGAACACATACCCAGGTTTTGAACCTAGAAGAACTTGACCTCATGCCGGATCCCTAGTAGGAACGCTTATCTGCATCACGCGCATCTTGACTTAGGGGACTCAACACAGGGGTTGGGTCCGTCTAGGACAGGTGTACCCAGAATAATGGACCATCCTGATGCATCCTACTTGTGCATTTATCTGTTTTGGACGCGCATGCTGACCAGCTTTGAATATCTGGAAAGTTGAAAAACAAGAAGAGAAAAGAGAAAATAGCAGTGTGGAGAGTTAATTACCTACATTAGAAAAACCAATGTCCAAGTAGTGCCGAAATGCTGCCGAATTTTTGAGAAAATGAAAAAAAAAAAGAAAAATTCTTTTTAAGTTTGCCAATGGAAAAGAAAAACAAAAAGAGTGTTATTTTCAAATTAGTTTATTTTATTTGCCACTGAAAAGAAAATATAAAAAAGAATCTTGCTTTCAGAAATAGTGAATTTGCCAATAAAATAAAAAAAAAGGGGTCTTGTTCTAAAAAATAGTTAGATTTAGCTGCCCGAACTACGCTGGTTTGATTCTCACCGGGTGTGAGATACGTAGGCAACCCTCATCGGGTCCAACCTCCCCTTTTTTAAAAATAGCCAAAAAAAAAAAACCAAAATTTTTTTTTTAATGAATAAGTCGGGTGCCGCCATTCTTGTTTAAAAACAGCAGAATGTCCCCAAAAGGGCGCCGGAAGGCTGTTTTTGCAAGAACAGCCACCCTGAGTCATTTTCTAACAGTTAGCAGGCACATCCTTAAAATCTTCTTTATGAAGTGCTGAAAGGCCGTATCCGCAATACCGGCTGTTTGTTTAAATTGGCAATTTGAACAGAGATTGTGCCATTTTTCTCTTTTAGGTCAAAACAAGTGATTAAAATCACCTTAATAAATGTGCAGGATGAGCACGATTCAAAATAAGGGGAACTTGCATATAGGCCCGCGGCGAGACCGAATGATGTCCCGCGGGCGCCAGGAGCTTTAATGTATTCATGATTGTCTTCTGAGTCTGTATTTCCTTTTCTATTGGAGTTCGTAAAAGTCAGTCAGTTGATTAAGTCCGTATTTTCGTTTAAAGTAGAATAGGGACGATGGAGTCTGTAGTTCTTTTCTGCATTAGAGTCTGTTAGTTGTTTAATCTGTCAGTTTTGAGTCTTTGTAATAGACGTATTTTCTATCAATAAAATTGAAAATCCCAAAAATATATTTTTCTTCTACTTTACATTTATTCTGCAAGAACTACGCTCGGTCTGATTCACGCGGGGTCGTGATACGTAGGCAATCTCCATAGGATTCGACCATAACCAAAAGAAAAAGAAAAAAAATGAGAAAAGAGAGGAAAAACCACAAAAGGCAAAAAGAAAAGAAAAGAGCGGAAAAACAAAACTCAAGAAAGGAAGGAAATAGGAACGAGAGAGGACAAAGGCAAGAGTGAAGAAAAAAAAAGAGAAGGAAAAAGAAGAAAAACAAAGGAAGAAAAAGTTTGCAATTGGAAATAAGGAAAAGCTGGGATGACGCATGCGCCCGATCAAAAGCTGTTACCAATATGTTACATGCCCTAACGCTAACGTGATGGTTTCATTTTGTCATGTCATACCAGAAAGGTGATTGGTTTGTGGTTTTAAAGTGGTAACTCCTCTTCACAACACAAGGACAAAAGGCAGTCGGCATCCTGGCAAAACCCATCCCTGCAACACCCGAGCAAAAGCCAAGATGAACATGACAGGGCAAGAGTCAGACGCCAGTATCGTGGACCCATCGAAAGAGGTAGAAATGGTAGATATCAAAGCGATGAAGGAAGAGATGTACAAGTTGAGGCACCAGATGGCAGAGATACATCAGGCTTGGGCTAAGGGTCAGCCGGCGCCAGTTTATCCCGCCAATCCAGCATATATCCCACCTTTGGCTCAGTCTCAGGAGCTTCCTCCTACAAATTCATCTTCACCTTTCCCTTTCTACCAGCAGAGTTATGGCACCACCTCCTATCTTCCCCAAGCTCCACCACCCAAACAAAACCCTCCCCCATCAATCACCCCTGTCTTTGTGGCACCTCCACCTGCCACACTGCAAGGATCTTCCAGTGAGCCCCTGTTTCAAGCTCACGACATTCAGTACTATCCTCCTGAGCCTACCTTTAAAGTTCCTGAGCCATATTCTTACACCCCTCACTTCGAGTTCCCGGTGGAAACTGAAAAGCCGCTTAAAAACCCGGAGCAGGAAGAGATGATTCGAAAAGTAAAAAGCCTGGAGCAGTCCTTCAGGAACATGAAAGGGTTGGGTGGCCAAGTTAGTGTGGCCTATAAAGATTTGTGCTTGTTTCCCGATGTACAGTTGCCAGCAGGGTTCAAGCTACCCAAGTTTGATTTGTACGATGGACACGGCGATCCGGTAGCTCATCTAAGGGGATTTTGCAGTAAAATGAGAGGAGCTGGGGGAAAGGATGAGTTATTGATGGCATACTTTAGTCAAAGTCTCAGCGGTACGGCCTTGGAATGGTACACACGACAGGATCATGCCCGATGGTACACGTGGGATGATTTGGCCCAAGCATTTGCGTGCCACTTTCAGTATAATCTCGAAATTGTCCCGGATCGTCTGTCACTGACTAAAATTGAGAAGATGCCCGGGGAAAGCTTCAGGGAGTACGGTTTCCGGTGGAGAGAGCAGGCTGCAAGGGTCGATCCTCCAATGAAGGAAGGCGAAATGGTCGATTATTTTCTGCAAGCTTTGGAGCCTACTTATTATGGTCACCTGGTGTCAGCAGTGGGAAAATCTTTTAAC
>NW_017672090.1:4254-9087 GCF_001879085.1 Nicotiana attenuata
GAATCCTACTCGGAAACTCGTTGAATGAAGTCAATGATATTGAAATTGGTGAAGGTCCCAGCAACTTTGATAGGCAATCCAGTGGCTAAGATGTCGAGTTCGGTGATTGGAAAGACGCTCCATCTCCTGGTTAGCTAGAGTGGAGTTTTGGTGGTTTATTTTGTTGTCATTTCTGTTGTCCGGGTTATTTTCAGGGTTGTAATCCGGATATTGTCTTGTTACTCAAACCCTTCTATCCTTTCACTTTGTCTTGTTTGTCTCGTCGTAGTAGCCTGTGTAGTGCTGTTCAGGTTTGTTCAAGGGTTGTAACTCTAGTCTAGTTTGCTTGTTTCGTTGTTTAAAGCCTTTCACCGTCAGTCTAATGCAATTCTCTATTTCCCGCTATTTCTAGTCATTTTATCTGGTTCCTTTCTCCTTTTACAATTCTCTTGATGCTGGTTCTGGTGACATGACATGCACGCATAATTCTCAGCCTGGTTTTATAAGTCAGTTTAGTAATGAAGCAATAAAACAATGTTAAAGATGTAAGGACAGTCGAGGGATTTTTAAATCTCTTCGAGCCCAAATTGTGTGAAACTGGGTCAGACGGAACATAATGAAATACTGGGGAAATGCATCATGCCACATCGGCTTGAAACAAAAGGCAAGTTTGCCTCAAGTCTACAAGGGCCGCTCGTGGTACCGAGATTGTTGTCCAAATGGTGCTGGGTAATTGACAAATACAGAAGGCAAATGTATGGATATGGTTAGTAATTCTGGTGCAATCAAATGTTACGTATGTTTTCCTCAGCTTGTTTAATTGTGTAGTTTGTACTTGGCATGTTTTGGAGATTGGAATGACGAAGGCATTTTATTCTGCTATCCAAACACTTTATCCTTTGTTACCCCTTTGAGCCTCGGTTATTTTCTTGCATACCCCTCTTTCGGAATCAATAATAAAACTCGTAAGCCTGAGCGGGGAAAGAAAGTGGAGAAACAAGAGAAAAACAGTGAAAAAGGAAAAAGAAAAGAAAAGAAAAGAAAAGAAAAGAAAGAAAAAAGAAGAGAAAAGCAAAAGAAAAGAAAAGAAACAAGAGAAAAACAGTGAAAAAGGAAAAAGAAAAGAAAAGAAAAGAAAAGGAAAAGGAAAGAAATGAAGAGAAAAGAAAAGAAAAGAAAAGGAAAAGGAAAGAAATGAAAAGAAAGAAAAGAAAAGTGGAAGAAAAGGAAAGATCGCAACAACGAATGTAGTTTTATGCCTGAACTACGTTTGACTTGATCCCGAAAGGGTACGTAGGCAACCTCTCTCTGAGGTTCAGTCACACCAAAATAAAAATCCAAAGTCCCCCAAGAAAGAAACTGGGGCGGAAGTTGTGGTTGCTGTGAGAAATCTGATTCCGAAAGTTGTAACTTTAAACCCATGATTGAATTGTTTTGATCCTTTGATACCCTTCCTTCCTAACCCTATCCAAAAGCCCACATTACGGTCCAAAGAAAGACCTTCCGATCAGTCTTCAAGAAATGCCGAGTCAAGTGAGCAGAGGTGAATCATATCAGGGGCAACACTCCGGTCCAAACGAAGGAAATGAAGAATGAGAAAGTCTTGTTGATGAGAACCCTCACGGGTACCCCCAAGGTGATGAAAGATGAGAGAGATCAAAATGAGAGAGTCTTATTGGTGAAAACCTTCACGGGCACCATAAGGCGACGGTGAGTTGAGAGAAAAATCAAAATGAGAGAGGCTTGATGGTGAAAACCCTTCGGGCACTACAAGTCGAATAAGGATTGTGAATCAGATCGGGCAAGCGGAGCATTGAATCCCAGCTTCACGGCAAAAGGTACGATAAGAGCTGAACATCAGATTTGCTAAACAGAGTAGGCTGCAGGTGCATGTCAAGGTCGTTAAAGTCGATATCCACATCTGATGGATTGCTACTCTGTAGGTTTCTTGTTAGGAATCGTCTCTCTCCATTACCCTTTACTCCAATCCTCCCACTTTGTTTTACTCCTTCGTCCTAGGTCGGTTGTTCAAAACAAGTGAGAAATGATATCAAAATCTGCCACCAAGCTTTCCAATTAAACAACACGGGACCTGGTGAGCAAATAAAGGCGTCAAGCCAGGAGAAAACCGCAGGCACACTGAGTTGGCCACAATCAACATGCTTTGGGGTTCTTGCAAAATACAAGGGTCTGATTTAGGAACCACGCAACAGATGGAGGGTGTTTTGGTGAACGGATCAGAGGTAGTCTCCGTGTCAAGGGTAGCAAAGAAAGTGGTTAGTCAATAAACAAGCAAGATCTTCGAGGGGGAGTCATTTATCGTGACAAGTAAAAGAACAAAGGCTAAAGCCAGTGGTCAAGAAAGAACATCATATACACAAAGCAGGGACAATAGACATGCTGCGGGATCCATATGAGACATGAGGATTGGGGAGATGACCGTTCATGCAATGCAACAAATGGAGGATGATGGGCCACCTTCGAAGTTCAAGGCCACAAACCAACCACCACATTTGAAACTCACAAGTTTTCGTTGTTTGAAACAGGAACAAAGCAGTGCAAGAAATTTGGTTCAACAGTAAGGGAACAAGAAAGGAAAGAAAAGAAAAGGAACAAGAGGAGAACCGACAAAAGGGAAGTTTCTCAAATCATTGACCTTTGCCATTACTTTTTACAATGTTTCCTCCTAGGATAAAAGGCCTAGTCTGATGGAGTTTTATAGAGTCAAAATCTTAGTCTGATGAATCTTTCTCCCAGGATAACAAGAGACCTAGTCTGATGAACCTTTCTCCTAAGATAACAAAATGAACCTAGTCTGATGAATTTTCTCCTAGGATCACATCTTAGTCTGATGAATCTTTCTCTTGAGATAGTAAACCTAGTCTGATGAACCTTCTCCTGGGATCTACATCTTAGTCTGATGAAACTTTCTCCTAAGATAACTAAATGGACCTAGTCTGATGAACTATCTCCTAGGATCTAAATCTTAGTTTGATGAAACTTTCTCCTAAGATAACTAAATGGACCTAGTCTGATGAACTATCTCCTAGGATCTAAATCTTAGTTTGATGAAACTTTCTCCTAAGATAACAAAATGGACCTAGTCTGATTAACCTTCTCCTAGGATCAAAATCTTAGTCTGATGAATTGTTCACCTAAGATAGACAACCTAGTCTGATGAATTTTCTCCTAGGATCACAATCTTAGTCTGATGAATCTTTGTCCTAGGATAGAGATCTTAGTCTGATGAATTTTTCTCCTAAGATAACAAAAATGGACCTAGTCTGATGAATTTTCTCCTAGGATCAAAATCTTAGTCTGATGAATATTTCTCCTAAGATAGAAGATCTAGTCTGATGAACTATCTCCTAGGATAGAAATCTTAGTCTAATGAATCTTTCTCCTAAGATAACAAAATAGACCTAGTCTGATGAATTTTCTCCTAGGATCAAAATCTTAGTCTGATGAATCTTTCTCCTAAGATAACAAAAAAAGGGGCCTAGTCTTATGAGCTTTCTCCTAGGATCAACATCTTAGTCTGATGAATTGTTCTCCCAGGATAGACAACCTAGTCTGATGAATTCTCTCCTAGGATCACAATCTTAGTCTGATGAATTGTTCTCCTAAGATAACAATATAGACCTAGTCTGATGAATTTTCTCCTAGGATCAAAATCTTAGTCTGATGAATCTTTCTCCTAAGATAACAAAAATAGTAACCTAGTCTGATAAACTTCCTCCTAGGATCTAAATCTTAGTCCGATGAATTGTTCTCCTAAGATAGAAGACCTAGTCTGATGAATTTGCTAGTCAAAAGTCCTTGGTTTTACTCACAAGAGACGTACATTCCAATCAAGTCCTTAGCTTTACTTTTATCATTGCATCAATAGCTTAGGTGATCTATATTTTGCTAACAACTCCCAAATCTTCCTAGTGCAAACTGGGGCAGAAATTTTCTTTGTTTGTTTATTTTGTTGCAGTCAGGCGCCCACCTGGAGAACAAGGGAATACTTTTCAAGCTTCAGCAGTCAGGCGCCCACCTGCAGAACAAGGGAAGTGCAATTCAAATTTTAGCTTCTAATTTTTAATATTTGATAACATGTTGTACCCAGTTACCAAACTGGGGCAGAAAATTTTCTTTGTTTGTTTATTTTGTTGCAGTCAGGAGCCCACCTGGAGAACAAGGGAATACTTTTCGAGCTTCAGCAGTCAGGCGCCCACCTGGAGAACAAGGGAAGTACAATTCAATTTTAGCTTTTAATTTTTAAAATTTGATAACATGATGTGCCCAGCCACCAAACTGGGCAGAAATTTTCTTCGTTTGTCTATTTTGTTGCAGTCAGGAGCCCACCTGGAGCACAAGGGAATACTATTCAAGTTCAGTAGTCAGGAGCCCGCCTAAAGAATAGAGGCATATATGCAGTCAAGCATCACTCGAAGGAATGGCAAAACATCTCCGCTCACAATGCAAGGCAACAACGCAAGAATTCCAGTGGAAAATACTAGTTCAGGGCAACACAAGAGCAAGTTTGAAGACATAGATAGGACCTTTCTTTTGTAATTCATAGATCATAGCTTAGGCTAGCTTCTTTTATTTTTAGACGGTGTAATAAGGAGGTCAGCGAGCAGTAGCGGTAGCAACAACAGTGAAATCACAGCTCCTGGTAGTCCCAGCTACCAAACCTTCCCGAACTACACTGACCCGATTCCTGTTTAGCCCAGGATATGTAGGCAACCTTTGAAGCGGGGCGCGGTCAACTCTTTCAAAAATGCTTCACACGGAATATGCGAACGGGCAAAAATCGCTCATTTCCGCTCACTTGTCTTTGCACGAAAACTCTTTGTGTTTCCGGGC
>NW_017672090.1:13863-60299 GCF_001879085.1 Nicotiana attenuata
ATCTAAGGTCTAGAGAGATAATTGCCCATTGGGTTATAATCCATGGAGTACAGCTTGGTAAATATGAAAGACTTGAGAGGAATGCCCAAAAGTGGGGATGCAATGGATACTAAGCAAAATTAGAGCATAACTATCAGAAAAGTACAAAAGCAGTTATGTGTCTTATGGTTATTAGTTTACCTCAGTTACAGTTATACCAATCTTCAGTTAGCAGTTTTATGGTTACGCCAGTATTCGGTTATATGTTTTAACCAGATCTCCAATTTCAGTGTATCAAATTCCTATAGAATATG
The DNA here is from genome assembly GCF_001879085.1 of Nicotiana attenuata. NCBI lineage: Eukaryota > Viridiplantae > Streptophyta > Magnoliopsida > Solanales > Solanaceae > Nicotiana > Nicotiana attenuata. Next base: position 14,157 of record NW_017672090.1, read on the forward strand.
TGAAGTATAAGCAAGTGATGCATATGGATCCTCAGAGAGTAGTAAGTTAACAGCGATTATAGCAAATCTTCGCATGTTTTTAGGCGATTAAGACCCAAGACTCATTGATGGTGATAAAGTGAGATATCAAGATATGTATGGCAGTGATCCGTAATGTCCAGACCCCACGGTGTATCAGGTTAAGAATTCAACCGCAGCGGGCATAGGATTTTGATCACTATAGTTTGGACAGAAAAGAGCTTAAGCGAATGTAGCTAAGCAATAATATGATGTACGAAATGAGAACCAAGAGCAAGGCAACATTGAATTTTAGGGAATGATTTTAATATCATTTTGATTTAATTCAAATCAGAACTAGAAAAGTACCAGTTAGTGAATTTATATACGAAGTGGCTTATTATTGTGAGATAAAAGATATGACAGTTCCCTTGATAGTGACTATGTGTTTAGGTTGGGAAGGTTTTATAGTCTGAAGTGATTTTGAAGTGTATAAAAGCTTGGGGTTAGATATCCAAATTTTTGTTAGAACAAATGAACTTTTCCCTAAGTGGCGATTCATGTGCATGGTTCAAAAAAGATAGCGTGCGGCAAAAAGAATATGATCGGATGGTGAGGGAGAGTTAGATAGTAACCCTTATCTCCACTTAGTTATCAAAGCAGAGCAAAGAAAACATGATGCTAGCAGGGGGTTGTAAAGAATAGTAAATAAGTTTGAGTAAATCAGTGAATTAGCAATTTTCAGCAGAGGCTAGTGGAGGTAAGATTTGATTCACTTAGCCGGATTAACTCTAGTGAGTGGATGAATAGTTTGAAATACCGAGACATGTGTCAGACTTCAAGAGTTTAAGTTAAACCCGAAGTACAGTAACAGTGGAAAAAAAATATAGCTAGTAGTAAAAAGAGGCAAGCAGTAAAGAAAATAGCTTTTTTAGGAAATTATCGAAATGTGGTTTCCTCCAAGATTGACAAGTGATGAAGCCAGAGTTAGATTTATTAAATTGTGTATGATAGTTGTGAAAATACATTAGCTTTCCGTCATGTGAATAATTTTAGTTTTTCCTAGCTAAGAAGTAAGTTGGAAAGATGAGTCGTTTTTGGGTAGAATGGAAGGAAATTGCAGAAAATAAGGAAGTTATTCGGATCCAACAAAAAGAGAAGGATCCGCAAGTATAAAGACCTTTGGTCTAAGTGGGGGTGATGTGAAGCCATCAGTAAGTGCAAGTTAGATGATCTAAAATTCGAATAGTAGCCATGGGAAAATATGATGAAAAAGGAAAATTAGTTCGGTAAATAGGGAAAATTGTTATAATTACCACAAGGATTATGTTTAGCATGTGTAAGAAAAAAACAAAGTGAGTAGAATGATCACCGAGTTTCAAAGTGAGTAGAATGATCAACGCGAGTTTAGTCATTGAAGATTAAAGTGAATCACAGAAAGCTATAAAATCATGCCCGGTTATGTATCACAGGGGTAGTGGCCATTTGCACGAGACTCTAGTTCTTCAAGAGTACGGTTAAAGACTTTAGCTCACAACATTCTATAAGTGTTTTCAAGGGAAATTCTTAAAAAGATTTAAAGTGGGTGGGAAGTATAACTCATGAATTGAGGTGATGATAAGCAGAACTCTGGTAAAAGAAGTTTCCGCCAGCCAAGATAAGGAGTTCGACTTCGGGCTCTAAAGAATGACGGAGTGTTGTCAGACAGACTTGTTTCCCCCTTAGTAGCCTGAGGAGGAGAAACAACTTGATGATCCTACATGTTGCAGTTGAAGAGGAGATTCCACAAAGTATAAGATGATGGCTCTTTTGAATAAGGGGGAAATGATAGACTTTGAAGGTACTGGAACAGATTGTGTGGTTCCCAGTAAAGATGACTTAAAGAGGAAGATCTGTTAGAAGTACATAATTCTAGGTATTCTTTCCATCCAGGTTCCCAAATATGCATCATGACAAGTGAGATTATCTCGGTTGAACGACATGAAAAAGAAACGTCGTAAACTTTATGGCCGGGCAGAGCATTTTATTTAAGCAGTTGAGGAATGGTCCGTGATGTTAAGAGTAATAGGGATGAATCACATACCTCTCATTGACCTGCTAATAATACCTACATTCTAGTATCAAGATGGCACAAAGTACGAAGCTATGTACGGGTGGAGGTTAGATCACCAATTGGTTGGTTCGATGTTGGAGAAGTGGAGTTGTTAGGACCCGATTTGGTCTATCATCAGACTATAGAGAAAGTTAAGTTGGATTCAAGAGCGTGTTAATAAACTCAGAGCTGCCAAAATGTCCCTATCGAGCGTGTGGCGGCATAGGAGACCTAGAGTTTTCAAGTTGATGAATTTAGTGTTTCTGGAAAGTTTCGCTTATGAAAAGCGTTAATGAGAGTTTGGGAAGAAGGGAAAGCATAGTCCCCCTAACTATATTGGAACCAATATAGAATCTGCGAAAAGGTATCGGTCAATTAGCTTAATGAGTTGGAGTTTGCCACCAAGAATGAAGATGGTGGTACCCGACAGTATTTCATGTTATCGATGTTATAATACATTCAATGTTTCCAGTACTCAAGATACTCATGTCAGTTCAGTACTCAGATAATCATGTCAGTTCAGTACTTTCAGATACTCAATGCCCATTCAGTACTTCCAGATACTACAGTCAGTTCAGTACTACCAAGATAATATGTCAGTTTTTTTCCAGGTACTCAGATACTCATGTCAGTTCAGTACTCATATAAGCTCATGGTCAGGTTCAGTACTGCAAATACTCATGTCAGTTCAAATACTCAGCTATTCAAGTCCGTTCCAATACTACTCCAGCTACTCATGTCAGTACAATACTTAGATATTCAATGCCAGCTTAGTACTGCGATATTGATGTTATTCAATCCTCAATATTATGGGTGCCAGTTCAATATTCAGATATCCATGGGTAGTTAGTATTCACGTATTCATGCAAATCAAGTATTCAAGATCAATGCAGTTCAGTTCAGTATCTCAGCAGTTCAGTAATCATCGTATTCATCATGTTTAGTACTGCAAGTGGGTTAATGAAAGTTCATGGTTCCACCAGACCCGTTTAATTAGGTCCGGAGTTAGCAGAAGTTACAGTCAGGACAATCATTCGAGGAACGTAATGAGCAAGGGGGAGATAATGTAACACCCCCCGTTACATTCGGACTAGGTTGGATATGTTAAATGGGGTATTCAATTTGATATTTTAGAACATATGGAAGTCCAAGGCGCAATGATTGGTGGGTGAAAATAGTTTTGTTTCAAAATCAAGATGGAAAGTGAGGTGCATAAGATTTTGACAAATCGACTAAGTTTGGCAGAAGGCTCTGTATTCCATCAGCGTCTTAGTGAAATATGTGTAAAGATTTGAGATAACATAAAAGCATAAAGTTTAAGGCTTTGAAGATAGCTTTCTCAACGATATATTATGGAGCCCGAACAGATTCTGTGCAAAAAGTTATGTGCATCTTTGAAACAGTATCGCGTATGACAGGACACTCGCGCGAGACACCTCCAGGCGTCGCGAACTCGTGCGTGGGAGGCAGTGTTACTGCCGTTGAGCGCGCACTCTCGCGCACAACAGGTCCTCCAGGTGCGCGAACGTCGCGACGGGGGGTCGTTTAAAGCTAATATTTCGTCCCCCACAGCCCGAAAGAACATAAAAACTTGCTTAGAAGGGAACTACTTCAAAAACTACTCCTTAAGGGTCCTTCCACCACCAAGGTAAGTTCTAATGGTGATTTTTAAGTTATTTCAATTTCTCCAACATTCTTATTAACATGGGTAAACCTCCACTCATATGCCATTAGATATTCGATTGGGAACAACCATTGTTGTGAGAGAAGAAAACCCTAGAACTTCGAATTAAAGAAGATTGAACGTCAAAAGGTAATATCTTCACCCTCTAATTAATTCTAACATTGGTTTAAATGATATAAACAACCTAGTTCATGAATATGAGTTGAATGGGTTTGGATAGAAAAGCATGAAAAATTATAAGGAATGGGTTGTTGATTGTTTGATTGATTATTGATTAAAGATATTGTTTAATCTTATGGGTGATAAAGAAGGGTAATTGAAACATAGCAATTTGATGGCTTTAGAATTTATCTTAGGAACAAAGAGAATGGGTCATTGGTGTAAGAGACACCAATAAAAGGACTATAAAGCTTTATTTTCACCAAGTGTTGATAAGATGCTTAAGTGACCAAACATGAGAATCACTTGCTAATATGGATCCTTGACTTGTATTGGATTTAGATTTAGAATGTTGAAATGGTGGTTACAAAACGTTGTATTATCCAAGTAAGATAGTTAGGTAAAGTGGTGAAGGCTAAAATCATACTAATGGTAATATATGAGAATCTCCAACTCTCAATGTTCTGGGAATCATTAATCGAATTTCCTAACTTTCTACAACGTATCATTGCCTCCAGAACATACGTTAGAGCGCATAGTTCCTTGAATAGTTGTAGAACTTCGTTCATTACCTAGCTTCATAACCTCGTTCATTGAGACTTTCGTTCTGATACGTTGATGAGCCCTCAGTTCGTATTCAATATAGCACTTTGGTTTGTTCGCCCGAGTACTCAGTATAGGGCTTACTCAGCATTGTTCATAATACAGTTGCAGTTTCTATGATGTTCATTAAGCCAGTTTTACAACACGTAGAAAAATAATTACTATGTCCATTCCAGTCTCTATTCAAGTATTCCAGTACTTATTGTTAACTCAGTAGAATTCAGTATTGGGTCCAGTATTTATGTAACCAGTTGATTCCACGTATTCCGGAGTATAACATGTCACTCAGTGTGATCCTAGCTATAGTTCCTCAGTATCATAATATAATCAAGCGTGATTCGAGTATTTCCACTCAATTATGTATTCGTCAAGTATGATTCTCAGATTCTCTGATTTTTCAAATCCTGAATTTTGAACAAATTCCAACTATAATATCATTTGGGCTGAGGCCGCATAAATGCTTTATAAGTATCTTTGGCATCTGGGCGCATATGTTTAGCATTTGCTCAGACGTATTGTAATAATGCTTTGGATGCGACATAACGTCATTTAAGGATCGCCAAGCTGTAGCTAAGCTTTCATGCTCTTTGTAGGATGCTTGCATTTTGGACCTGAGGGTCGGCAGTTATTGTATCAAACGATTAATGGCTCACCCAGCAGGCCTCGAAGTCATTGTGCACATATTATATAATATATTGGGCCTGAGGCGGTCGAGTTTAATATTCAGATAAACATTGAGTTGTTCACATTCATTCAAGAAGAGGGAGTATTCTATCCTTACTTCCTTTATTAGTTCAGATTATCAGTTATCGCAGGTTATCATTCATTTTCAGTTTATGGTTATCAGTCCATTATCAGTTCCATCAGTTTATTCTTTAGTATATCTAGTCAGTACTTGATCACTTGTTCAGTTTCATGTAACATTCCTATAGCTTGTTCAGTTTAGCTTCTTTCATTTCAGCTTTCTACCTTAACAATAGTACTACTCCCCTTGGCGCCTGCATCCACATCAAGGTAGATTACAGTTATCAGTTTCAGAGTAGATTCTGTAACCACGTTCTAATGATCCCACAGTTCTTTCCCTTGGGCTTACAGTTATTACAATACTTACCGTCCTGCAAGGATCAGCTTTTCAGATATATTATGGCTCTTACATAAGCTTAGGTAACGATTAGACATCGAAATACTGACTCTCATCCTTGTTCTTCAAGCCGATGCTCTGCTAAAAGGTATAATGTAAGTATCAGAATCATTGTAGTTTTCGCACTATGAATTACTGTTCAACGCGCAAATTTTTGTCCAGTCAATTAGCATGGAGCATTTATCCGATTCCCATGATTTATGAACAATGTATTTCAGTCTAAGACAGGCTTGGTAGTCTCAGTCAATTGAATGTCAGTGATCGCAGTGGTTTTAAACGCCAGGCTTCATCAGATGACAAGAAGATAGATTGAGACCTAGCACAAGAGTCCAGCTTATTTCGATATTTGAAACTAAGCCTTGTGCCACTTAGATTAGGTAAAAGGTCAATATCTGAAAATATGGACTGTTTAGGAGTTTTCGCATTTTTGAGATGAAATCAGATAAATTCACGCTATTTACTTCTTAAGTTCGGACGGTCGTAGGATCGAATGCTCATATGTTGTATACTCACAAACTTTGTCCTGACAGTATGGTTCTTGAAGTAGGCATAAGCAGACATTTTAGTATTTGGACGCTTGTTGGCTGATAGAACGAAATCCTATATGCACAGTTGGCTTAACTCGGTTCATATGTAGTCGTGGCGCCGAGTTGCGTGTTAGTCAGGGCCAGGTTTTCGAGGCGTGACAAGAAGAGTGAGATGAGAACCTGAGCACAAGGTCTTATTTAATTGTGAACAAGGCATGTGCCCAATAGGAGGGAGGCATATTGCCAATATATGGACCTGGTTCTTATGGAGTGCCTTGAGAGTGGAAAGCAGATAATTGGCCTGCTTATTGTTAAACTACTGGACAGGGTCATTAATGGATCAAAGGCAATGCAGCTCCATATGGGTTCAATATCACACTGTGCTGGACAGGCTAAGGGTGCTTGAAGAAATGGGAGATGGCATCAGCAAGGGCATTTGGTGTTAGGACTTATGGTTGTGACTATCCTATCAATGCACCCAGTTGAACCCGGTTCATCTCTGAAAACAGTGAATAGCAAGGTTAGGGATTTGGTTTCAAAGAGTGTGGACTAGGATGCTGAAATTTCTAGCTTCAGGCTCGTGTTGCTGATTTGAAGCTGAAAGAGATGGCCTTCGAGCTGAGCTAGCAAAAGAAAAGGAGAAAAGTGAAGGAATGCTTAAAATATGCTCAACCTTCTCCAAACCGAGCCTCTAGTTCCTCCGCCTTAGGTCTTCCAGTTCTTTTTTTGAACCGTAATCTAAGAACCTCCTGTGACCCAGATTCGGGACTTTTTCTGTTTTTGTTGCTCATGTTTTGGAAGTTTTTTCTCTTTGGGTCTGTTTGTGGAAACATTATCCTAAATCATGACAATTTGCTTTTTCTCTTGTTCTATGAAGATTCTGATCTTAATTAGTTAATTTGTTTTGTGGTTGTTGATTAATTGAACCATATTTTCACTTGCAGTGCCCCAGTGGCTATGAGTAATTATTTAAATCTGGGATTCACAATATTTGCAACTTTTCGATGATGCCAAAAGGGGGAAAGAGATATTTGCTTTACTTGTTATTCTAAATAATGTGATATTTAATAACCTGATTAAACCTGGTCCTTGATGATAAGTTAAAATTTCTAAGTTAAAGTGTTGATGATTAAGCTGAGTTCCACAGGTTCTCTGATCAAGTAAAAGCACAGAGTTTGTCATCATCAAAAAGGAGGAATTTGTTGGCCCAAGTTCAGGTGAAGTTTTGAAGAATGACAAATGAACTCAGTCATGGACCAGGTCCATCATGTGAGACACAGTGTTTATCAACCTATACATGTGAGATACACGTGAAGGAGATAAGTCTCAAGGATAAAGCAGCAATATCTCCTGAACTGATAAAAAAGGTTGCATATTGGATGAGGAAAGAAAGTATCCTCATGGGAAGAGGACACAATCCGGATAAAGGATAGGGTTGGAGTTTGTATTGTTCAAGGACTCAACTTCGATGGAAGATCATCAATTGAGTCTCAATCAAACTCTAATTACTAACTTATTAAATAACATTAATTGTTCTCTTTTACAGGTATTGCACAAACGCAGAAGTGAAACTAAATTGATAGCAAAAGAGCGAGGCAATTTTGCAAGAAATTTATGTGAGATTCAAGTGTGCATTCCTGAAGCGACTTGGACAAGATAGAAGAACCAATTCCATTGTGTTTATTCTTATTCTAGTTCAATTGTAGTAGGTGGTTTAAAGTTGTACCTTTCCAGCTTTTGTAGAAGCAATTGTAATAGGTACTTTGAGTATTCAAGTTATAGGCTAACTTGAAGGTGTCGCAACAGTTGAGGCTGTGTGCCACACTGGAATTAAGTTTAATCCTTAGGTTTACAAGAGTTTTGTAAATGCTGTTTTGGCTCAGTGATTTTAGTGAAAGTTTGGGAAAATCCTACTGAGTAGTAGGTCGTGGTTTTTTCACCTTTTGAGCCAGGTGTTTTCCACGTAAAATCTCTGTGTTCTTTATTTTATGTACTCTTAATTCCGCAAACAGTAGTAGTAAGTACACCTAGAAGAACCAGGTTCTTCTAGAGCGAAAATTGGGTACCACACAAATCACCCCCCCGTGTGGTATTGACGTTTAGAACATCAAGTTCTCCAGCCCTTGGTTTTGCCATCAAGGGTGAACTTGAACATGTACCTTTTGAGGTCCCTTAGAGCCTGCTGTCACTCTGGAATCCATTCAAAATCCATCTTTTTGTTAGCAGTATGAAGAACTTGTGATATCATTTTGATGACCTTGAAATAAATCTTCTCAATTCGGCTAACCTTCCGATTAGCCTTTGCATGGCCTTCGCGTTCATGAGTATATCTGATATCTCTTCAATTGGCCTTGATTTTTTCTGGATTCACTTCTATCCCTCGATTAAACATGAGGAGCCCAAGAAATTTTTAGAGCTAACCCCGAAAGTGCACTTCTCTGGATTCAGCTTTATGTTATACTCCCGAAGGATGTCGAAGATTTCCTGTAAATGCTCCAAATGGTCCTCTATTTTCATACTTAACAAGCATATCATCAATATAAACTTCCATAGTCTTTCCTACTTATTTTTCAGATATTTTATTTATCATCCTTTAGTAAGTGGCCCCGATATTTTGAGCCCAAAAGGCATGACATTATCGCAATCAATGTCGTACTATATGATGAACGAAGTTTTTCTCCTGATACTTAGGGTGTAACCTGATTTGGTTCTACTTAGAGTAGGCATTTAAAAAGCTCAACAACTCATGCACTGCCATCACATCGATCATTTGATCGATATGGGGCAAGGGGAACGAGTCTTTAGGACATACTTTATTCAGATATTTGAAATCAACACACATGCTAAACTTGTCGAGGATTTTAAGAACTACAACTATGTTAGCTATCCAATCCGGGTACCTAACGTCCCGAATTAACCTTATTTTAAGCAATTTAGATACTTCCTCCTTGATGAACTGGTTGCGAGGGAAGGAAAGCAATCATTTCTTTTTCTGCTTCACATGAGGATGATCTGTATCAGCGCTGAGCTTGTGAGTAACCACATCTGATGGAATACACGTAATGTCTAAGTAGGACCATATAAAGCAGTCTGTGTTAGCTTTTAAAAACTCTATAAATTTGAGTCTGAGTTCAGGACCAAAGCTCGAACCAGGAATACCTTTCTTTCCGATTGATTGGCGAAGAGGATGACATCCTTGAGCTCTTCCGTTGTTGATTTTGTGACATCAATATCCTGCAAATCTTGAAGACTCTCAGAATATTAGGCCGTTCTTATTTCATCTTTTCCAGGATCTCTCTCTTTCGGCTGATACGTCATCGGCCTAGTATCTGTCGAAAGCACCGGTTATAGTGATTACTATTTGGGATCTGCCCTTGCTCTACTTTGCCAGTTTTTACGACTAAAGCACTCATTTCTTGGGTTTCCGGTGGCTCTCCTTAAATTTCCTTTATCCCCCATGGAGTAGGAAACTTCATGACTTGGTGGAAAGTTGACAAAATTGCCTACATAAAATGGAGCCTGGGCCTTCCCAGAATGATATTGTAAGACATATCACCAGTCCTGACATCGGACACCGTATCTTGGACCATCCTTTAGCATAAATTCACAATTTGATTTTGTAACAACCTGGTCGGTCATTTTGAGAATTAATGCCTCGATCCCCTATTAACTGCTTGCCCCGTATCTTTTTCTGCTATTATGACTTGCCGGGATGATTCGTTTTGAGTTTCAGAGTGTTTTGGGACACTTACTCTCGAGAGCTTAAGTCTTAGAATTAGGACCGTAGTTAGAACAGTGTGAAGATGACTCTAGAATGGAGTTCTGGTAATTCCGTTATCTCTGTTGGGTGATTTTGGGCTTAGGGTGGTGTTCGGATTGTGTTTTGGAGGTCTGTAGCTCATTTAGGCTTGAAATGGAGAACTCGAATTTTTGAAATTTTGGGCCGGTAGTGGAAATTTTGATATCGAGGTCGAAATCCGATTCCGGAAGTTGGAATAGGTCCGTAGTGTTGAATATGACTTGTGTGCAAAATTTGGGATCAATCGGACGTGGTTTGATAGGTTTCGGCATCGGTTGTAGAAATTTGAAGTTTCAAGTTCATTAAGTTTGGATTGGAGGGTGATTTATGTTTTGAGCATTCTTTGAGATGAGTTAAGGGCTCGACTAAGTTTGTATGATGTTTTAGGATTGGTTGGTATGCTTGGTTGAGGTCCCGGGGGTCTCGGGTGAGTTTCGGGTGCTTAACGGATTGGTTTGAGACTTATGCAAATGGTTGAAGTGTGCTGCATCTGGTGTTTTTGCACCTGCGCATTTTGGGCCGCAGGTGCGAGCCACAGAATCGACTAAGGAGCCCCAGAAGCGAAATTGGGCCTGCCCAGCTAGGTCCGCAGATGCGGTGAGGAGCCCGCAGAAGCGAAGCGCAGAAGCGGTTGAGGGACCGCAGGAGCGGGTCGCAGATGCGGCCCAGTGCTAGCAGATGCGGTCCCAGCCCACTTAAGTGATTTCGCACCTGCGATGGATTTTCCGCAGGTGTGGCACCGCAGTGCAAAGTAGGGGCCCATAGGTGCGGTTTGTCTAGCAGAAAAAGAGAAAATTCGAGGGTTTGGTGCTCATTCCTTAAAATTCAATTTTGAGCTCGGAGGAAGGCTATTTATCGAGAGTTTTTCAAAGGAAATCATTGGGTAACGATTCCTACTCCTATTTTGATCATATTCATTAATCCATTGTTGTTTTCTTCTTTTAATCAAGGATTTTGAGTGAGAAAATTGGGAAAATGGGGGAAAAGTTCCCCAATCGAATTTCTGAGTTTTGAGTGGGATTTTGACATTGGATTTGGATAATTTTGGTATGAATGATCTCGTGAGTGAATGGGTGTTCATAATTTGTGACTTTTACCCGATTTCGAGACGTGGGCCCTGGGGAGGATGTTTGGGCATTTTTCTATTTTCTTGCCTTAGCTTTTCATTAGCTAAATTAATTGCTTGTAGCTATATTTACGTTATGTAATTGGTTTGATTAGATTTGGGTCACTCGGAGTTGGATACTCGTGGCAAGACCGTGATTTCGGATTGATTTGAGCTTGTTCGAGGTAAGTGGCTTGCCTAACCTTGTGTGGGGGAACTCCCCTTAGAATTTGGTACTGTTTGATATATGAGCGCCGTGTACGTGAGGTGACGAGTGCGCACATGGGCTATTTGTTGAAAAACCCCATTTTCTTTAAGCAAATATCTGTTTTTCCTTTAATTTAACAACACTAGTATATGCAACTATCCTGTTTAGCTTAGAAAAGCATGCCTACGTGCCTTAACTGCCTATCTGAACTCTATGCAGCATGTTTAGTGAAAATTATCTGTCTTCTTTGATATGAACTTAGTCTAAACTATAGAATTCCTTGTTGAAGCTGTTGTTTATGATGATTCAGTTATATTTACTTTGGGACTACGGAACGGTATTCCGAGAGATCCCCATGCACATTTATGTGTGGGACTACGGGACGGTATCCTGGTAGATCCCCCTATACTGTATATTTACTTTGGGACTACGGAACGGTATTCTGGGAGATCCCCCTGCACATTTACGTTTGGGACTACGGGACGGTATCCCGGGAGATCCCCTGTTGTTATCTCTGTGTACTGAGCTATTATTTTTCTATGATTTCATTCTCGTTAAATTTTAGTATTTATCTTTACTACGATATCTCATTCTGAATCATTTTGTTATATATATATATATATATATATATATATATATATATATATATATATATATATACCAGTAGGGCCCTGACCTAATCTTGTCACTACTCGATCGAGGTTAGGCTTGGCACTTACTGGGTACCACTGTGGTGTACTCATGCACTTTCATGCACATGTTTTTCGTGTGCAGATCCAGGTACCTCTTTCCAGCCACATTTCCAGTGAGGCGGGATGACTGTAGAGACTTCGAGGTATATCTGCCGCGTCCGTAGACCTAGGAGTCCCTATCTACTCTTCCTTAAATTAAAGACTTCTTGTATTTTCTTCTTGTATTAGACTCTGGAGTATGGGAGTACTATGTATTTTTCTTTAGCTTGTGACTTATGACATTCCGTGTTTTGGGAGAGTTATATATATACTGTTCGAAAGTGATTATTGTATATGCCGAGCGGCATCACATTTCTTGTTTAAAACTTACTCTTATTTGATAGCTTTTATGTTCTTCGTTTCTTTTTCTGCTAAGTTAGTCTTACCTAGTCTTAGAGACTAGGTGCCGTCACGACATGTTCACAGAGGGAGAACTAGGGTCGTGACAAGTTGGTATCATAGCTCTAGGTTCATAGGAGTTGTGAGTCACAAGCCGTTTATTAGAGTCTCGCGTATCGGTACGGAGACGTCTGTACTTATTTTCGGGAGGCTATGGAACTGTTAGGTTCCACTTCATTTGATTCCTTGTCGTGCGAGATTATTAACTTCGAAATTCTAAACTTCTGTCTTCTATTCTCTCATAGATGGTGAAGACACGTGCTACTGGAGATGACTAGGTACCCGCGCCCTCTTCTAGAGCCGCCCGACAAGAGCACCCAGGCGAGCTGCTACAGAGGAGCCACCAGTAGCTCCAACTGGAGCCCAGGCACCTGATATGCCTACTACTACTACTCCAGCTCTCCAAGAGACCCTTGCACAGTTCATGAGCATGTACAGCACTCTAGCTCAAGCAGGGTTGATTCCCCTTGCTGCAACCACATCTCAGGCCGGGGGAGGACCACAGACTCCCGCCTCCTGCACCCCAGAGTAGCGGGTTCAGGTCGATCAGATCCTAGAGGTTATACCGGTACTGCTTGTAGCCCCAGCTCAGCCCGAGGGTAGGGCAGCAGTTTCAGAGGAGGAGCAGCGGAGGCTTGAGAGGTACAAGAAGTACGACCCTCTTACATTCAGTGGTCTAGCATCAAAGGATGCTCAAGGATTTCTGGAGGAGTGCCACCGTATCCTCCGCACTATGGGCATAGTAGAGTCTAGTGGGGTTTCTTTCACTGCCTTTCAGCTTCGAGGGGCAGCCTATCAGTGGTGGCGTACTTTTGAGTTGGAGAGTCCGATTGAGGCAGCTTCCCTTACATGGACTCAGTTCTCGAATATGTTTTTGAGAGAGTATGTCCCTCAGAGCCTCAAGGACACATGGCACAGTATGTTTGAGCATTTGCGCCAGGGTACTATGACTGTTTCGGAGTATGTTGTTCGTTTTAGTGATTTGGCTAGACATGCACCGGCCTTGGTTTCTACAGTTCGAGAGAGGGTTCGCCGGTTTATTGAGGGCCTCATTTCCAGCATCAGGTCTATCATGGCCCGAGAGTTAGAGATGGATATCGCCTATCAGCAGGTGGTGAGTATTGCTAGAAGAGTAGAGGGCATGCTTGCTCGGGATAGGGAGGAGTGAGAGGCCAAGAGGTCTCGAGAGTCGGGCCATTATTCTAGTGCCCGTGCCCCAACTTTAGTTCGTCATGGTAGGGTTATGTGAGTCACCTCGTTCATTCAGCTCTTCCAGCAGCCAGTGGTATTCCAGCTCCTCTTAGACCTCAAGAGCCTTATTATGCACCTCTAGTATCTAGTGTGCCTCATGCACGGGGTGCTTTCAGTAGTTAGTCCAGCGGACCTGGCCCGAGCCAGTCACAAACGCCACACCCTCCCAGAGCTTGTTTTGAGTGTGGCGACACTCGCCATATGGTGAGGGATTGTCCCAAGCTTAGGAGGGGTGCACCTCCACAGACTTCTCAGCCACAACGTGCTCCATAGGGTTCCCAGGCTATGATTACAACACCAGCCGCCACCCCACCTACTCAGCCAGCTAGAGGTGGAGGTCGGGGAGGTAGAGGTCGCCCTAGAGAGGGAGGCAAGGCCAGATACTATGCCCTTCCTGCTCGTACAGAGGTTGTTGCTTCCAATTCTGCCATTACAGGTATTGTTTCAGTCTGTCATAGAGATGCATCGGTTCTATTCGATCTAGGATCCACTTATTCCTATGTGTCCTCTTATTTTGCCCTACATTTGGGCGTATCTTGGGATTCTTTGAGTTTTCCTGTTTATGTGTCTACTCCTGTAGGAAATTCTCTTGTTGTGGACCACGTTTATCGGTCGTGTTTGATTGCTCTTAGTGGTTTTGAGACCAGATCCGATTTATTATTGCTCAACATGGTAGATTTTGATGTTATCTTGGGCATGGACTGGTTGTCGCCCCATTATGCTATTCTTGATTGTCACGCCAAGACTGTGACGCTGGTTATTCCAGGTTTACCGCAATTAGAGTGGAGGGAACTTTAGATTACACTCCCAGTAGAGTTATTTCATTTCTTAAAGCTCAGCGAATGATTGAGAAGGGGTGTGACGCGTATCTAGCTTATGTGAGAGATGTCAGTATTGATACCCCTGCAGTTCATTCAGTCCCAGTAGTGAGGGATTTCCCTGATGTGTTTCCAGCCGATCTTCCGGGCATGCCGCCCGACAGAGATATTGATTTTGGCATTGATTTGTTGGCGGTCACTCAGCCCATCTCTATTCCTCCTTATTGTATGGCTCTATTGGAAACTAAGTGTCCACCAAGCTGTATAGAGAACCAGGTTCTCTATGAGTTTCCACTGAAGATACTAATGAACCAAACTGTATAGCGACCTGGTCCTATATCAGTTCCCACAGTGCTAACTATTGAACCAATATGTAAATGAGACACAGGATAAGTTCCTACTGTATAGAGAACCAGATTCTCTGTAAGCTCCCACTGTAAGCAACAGACTGTAAAACCAACCAGCATAGGGAATCAAGTTCTCTAATTGTTCCACAGTAGCTCGGCAGTAAGTAAAGAACACAGAGGATTTTTACGTGGAAAAATCCCACACAAGGGGATCAAAAAACCACGACCTACACTTGTAGGCTTTCAACTTCACTAACTTGTAAACACCTATTACAAGTCACTTTGTAATGACTCTATTACAAAGGATTCAACTCAACTAACTTGTGGTACTCTCACCACAAGCCACTTTGTGACTCTCTAGTTACAAAGACTTTAACTAACTTGTGATACTTTCACCACAAGCCACTTTGTCACTTCCTAGTAACAAAGACTTTAAACTCAACTAACTTATAACAACACTATTACAAGCCACTTTGTAATAACTCTATTACAAAGACTTTAACTTATGACTAAACCTAGTCACAACATAAACTGTAGAGTTTACGGATTTTAGGTTTCCTGAAAAACAGCTTCTAAGAAAGCAAGATAGGAGTTACAATGAAGAACAAATAACAAAGACTCAACAACTTAAGATATCTTCGATCTTGGATTAGGTCCTTGAGGTTGTAGCAGCTTTGTTCTTGAGAGAGGTTGTGGCAAGCACTTGAGAGAGTATTTTCGTTTCTGATTTTGCAAGCCTTGGGAAGGAATATCTTGTGCCTTGCACCAGGTTTATACTACAAAAGACATCACCTTAGTGATGTCAAATCTGGGTTAGTACATGCCTCTTCTCAATGGGAAGTGACTGTTGCACTATCTGCTGAACTGTTGCGTGTACAGTTGCAGGCAGTCACTTTCTGCAGTTGCATTCCAGCTGTACAGTTAACTTATACTTCTGTCAGGGGAACACCAAAGTATTAGGTCCCTAATCTGGTTCTTGTGAATCTAAAAGCACATTGCCTGGATTATCTTGAGTCGATTAACTTGAATGATTGTACCAGGCACGCTTCAGGTCCTTTATCTAGTTCTCTCATGAAGTAAGTTGTTTTACCTTCCTTGATTGTATTTATACGTGTGTGACATCACTTACAATGATGTAAGTAAGGTAGGTAAAAAGCCTTCCATAGAAAGTTGACTAATGCACTGTTCTTGTGCAGTAGCGTGTGCAGGCAGCAACTTTCCTGCTGGAGAGTTGACTTCATACAGTCTCCTCGGGAACTGGTAGGAACTTGTTTGCTCAGCTGTTCCTTCCACTCTGAAGAGTTGAGTTATATCTCACGCTGAATCTCAACCTGGAACTTGTGATCTCGAGGTCTTGTGAATGTGTAACAGGTTCCTTATCTGGTTCTGGATGGTAAGTTTGTTAGATCATCAAAACATAAAGTAAAGTACCTATGCCCAAGGTACTTGTAACCTATCAATTTCCCCTTTTTTGATGACGACAAACTTTGAATTGATATTCACCCTACGAACCACATCTCCACATTGTTCCCCCTACGAATCAGCCATATTCCCCATGAGAACCGAACCTAAGGAGCTGATCACAACTGGTTCCTCAAGACTGTTTGGCAAATCATCAAAACTCAAAGTACCATAACTTATCAAATTCCCCCTTTTTGATGAATGACAAACCCAGAATTATTCCCCCTGAGAATCAGATTCCTTACATGCATTAATCACATCTGGTCTGTGCCCAGATCGTTGAGAACGTTTGTCATCATCAAAACATGACATAGTGTAACTTAGATCAATTTCCCCCTTTTTGATGATGACAAACCCGAAATTATTATTCCTCTTGAGAACCAGATTCCTCACATGTTTCCCTGCGGATCAGACCTATCATCAACATATTATCAGCAACGTTCCCCCTGCGAAGCAGAGCCATCTTTCATGCACAACACAACATATCAATCGATTATGTTCCTCCCCCATGTTGACACCTATATAACTTCCCCCTTTTGGCATCATCGAAAAGAATAACAGAAGAAGCACAACCAAAAAGAAGTTCAGCAACATTAACTCAGGCCACTAGGGCAACACAACGTAAAGAATAACAAGAACAACAAGTGAATGTCAATGCACAAAATAGAGTGATTGCCCATAGTGCAGTAATTATAATAAAAGCACAGCAGTTTCAACAATACATAATATGACAATTTAAACAACTAAAGTACCAATGTCATCAAATATAGGAATCAAAAGAGGATAAGAATTCAAGGGAATTTGGAAGGAGTGAAAGACATGGATAACTGGGCAGGAGGAAAACTAAGGGGCTAAGGCCTTGATGAGCTTGTTCATTCGTTCATTTACTCTCCTTTGATCAATGATCATCTACTCTCTCAGTTCCTCTACCTGTTTCTTCAATCTTTCATTCTCACCCTTCAACTTAGCATTCTATTCTGCCGAGGGTCTTCGAGGACCAGGTTCTCAACCTATCTGATTAGGTTGAACCATCAATCAGATCACCAAGAATCTCCCCAAGCTTCGTCTCATCAAGAACAGACTCAGTCCCATGCACATATATCATCCTAGTATCACATAAAACATAGAAGTTTTTACTTCTTCTTCAGAAACATTGGGACTTGGAGGAACAAAATGGTGATTCTATTTTTGGGACTCAACAATGTCAAGAATTTCCTCCATTTTTTCAGCAATATCAGAGTCAACACTCTGCCTTACAACACTTTTTGAGACTTTAAAGTTTTCTCCCTCCAAACCTAATGGCTCAACCTTTTGCTTCTGTAAGGAACCAGGTTCCTCACTTACACTACCCTTTCTATCCCTGAGCAGCCATGTATCCTCTTCTTCTTCTCAATCTGTTTACCCTTATCAGCTGCTGCATCTTTCTCAGCCAAACCCCCCATTTTTTTAATTCTTTCTCACAGGTAAAGATGTCATTTTATTTTCTCTTACACAATCACATTAGCAGGTCACACCACTTCATCATCAATCAGCCTACTTTTCATCAATCCTTTTTACTGGATCGGAAGTTCGTTTATACACAGAACTCAAAGAGAAAAAGATCATCATTAAAATGGACTTCATGAGAAGGACTTGAGGGATCAGGTTCCTCATTCAGTCCTCACATTTACCAATATCTCCATCCTTCAAGGCTTCCACAAATCCAGCAACAACTTCAGCCTCACGCTCTAGAATATTAGATCTACCCTGTTCCCTTTCAGTTAAACTTCCATCAAAATCTACCAAAGAATTCTTGGGGTTTTGATTCTGATGGAGTTAGGTTTTTGGAAAGTGAGAGAGTTGGGTTCACTTCTGGCATATTTGGAAAGAAGGATTATTTTGAGATAAGGTGGATTTTGGTTTTGAAGAAAAGAATCGGTTTTATTTGGGTGTAAGATAGAGAAGTGCCTTTTTTTGGGGCAACGGGTCAGTTCAGAAAAGGTTTACCATTTTGGACTTCAAAAGTTAGGAGGAGAGGCAGGAGAAAGGCATAAACAGATTGATGACATGACACTTTAGCAGCTTAAAAAGGCATATAAGTATTGAAGAGACTACTAACCTGAGTCACAGGAACCAGGTTCCGTGACGATTTTTGAAAATTTTGAGCAAAGACTCCTAGAAGTGCAATGTCACTCTTACTTGTTTTTGTCCTGAAACTGCCATATGTGTATACCTGTAACAGTATAGATTTGAGTTAGATGTCGCCAAAAAGTACTTTTTAGCATTGTACCTTTCCTTCTTAACATAGCCAATCATCGAGGGACCAAGTCCTTAGTTGAGCTTGATCAACCCCAACTCCAGACGATTTCTTTCAAAATGTTCCCTGCTCAACGCCTTGGTGAAGATGTCTGCTACCTGATCCTTCGTCTTCCAGAGCTTCATACAAATTAGAACCTTTTCAACATTGTCCCTGAGGAAGGCAGCTGCAACATATTCTGCTTCATCTGTTGAGAGAGCTACTGAGTTTTGTTTCCTTGCACCCCATGAGATAAAACATGATCCAAGGAAATGAGCCATTCCAGATGTGCTTTTCTATCCACCAGATATTCAACATGATCAGCATCAGCATATCCAACCAAGTCAAAGTTATCAACCGAGGGATAGTAGAGGACCAGGCCCTGCATCCTTTTGTGATATCTTAGGATTCTCTTGGCAGCTTTCAGATGATATTCCTTTGGATTGGATTGAAACCCGGCATACAGACCCATACTAAAAACAATATCTGGTCTGCTACAGAAGTGACCCTATGATACCTCTATACATGGTCTGATTTATAGGGGAACCAGGTTCATCCATTCTGGACAAGTAGCTGTGGCGATGGGAGTGTTGATGATTTTTTTTGTCTCCATGTCAAATCTTTTCAGCAGCTTCTTGATGTACTTCTGTTGTCTTATCATTGTCCCCTTGGGAGTTTGCTTCACTTGTAAATCTAAGAAGAGATTTAGTTCTCCCATCATACTCATTTCTAACCCACTTCCCATGAGTTATGCAAATTCTTCACATTGAGAGTCAACTGTAGCTTCAAAGATGATGCCATCAACATAGATCTGCACAATGAGTAGGATCCTTCCTGATTTCTTTCACACCAAGCACGGGGAGCTTGGCTCCTATAACAGTTCTGTCACCAGGTCGTGGAACCAGGTTCCACACACTGTTCCTCTCAAGTTGACGGAGCTCTTCTTGCATAGCTGTAATCCAGTCAGCATCTTTCAATGCTTCCTTGATATTCTTAGGCTATATATGAGAGAGAAAGGCTGAGAAGGTAAGTGAGTTTCTTGTCTTTGATCTAGTTTGAATTTCTCAGTAGCTGGAGTTCCATGTACAACATCCACAACTCTATTTTCTGCTTCAGATATTGTGACTGAGGGACCAGGTTCCTCTATGTCGGCTGGAGTCTCATCTTCAGCTCTAAGGAACAAGGTCCATGTAAATCTGGAGTAATCATCCATACTGATGAGAATATGTTCCTCTTTACTCCTCTACTTGGCATCCTCATAGGTCCACATAGATCTATATGGAGGAGATCAAGTGGCCTTGAGATACTAACTTCCTTTTTGGACTTGAAAGAGGATCTGACTTGCATTCTTTTTACACATGCATCACACACCCTGTGATCCTTGAAGCTTGATTTGAGCAGACCATGAACCAGGTCCTTCTTGACTAATTTGTTCAGCAGCGTGAAACTTGAATGACCCAGCCTTCTGTGCCATAGCTTAGCATTATCACTAACAGCACTCAGACAGCCAAAATCCCCCTGTCACAGATTTGGGAAATACCCAGCAGAATCTCGTAGAGGACCAGGTACTCTACTGTTCAATGGACTCATACTGTTCCCGATCCTTCCAACTCCCAGAATGTATCCCTTCTTGCCATTTTTAAGGGATACACTCATTCCTTGTAGGGCCTTCAGTGAAAGGAAATAATTTGTTCTTCTAGTTATGAGCTTCGAGCAGTCGCTATCCATGTGCCACTGTTGACTGCTCCCTTTCACTGCTCCCTACACACTTAAGTCAACAATTAGACTTAGGAACCCAAGCCAGCTTGGGTCCTTTATAATGATAGAACGGGCAGAACCTCAAAGCAGAACTGCTCAATGAGCAAAAGTCGGCCAACGCCCGAATAGACCTAGTTCTCCAAACCCTTGATGCAGCTTCCAAGCCCTCTACTCCTAGTGCCCCCTAAGTAACCCTTTCAGTGACCAGTTTCTGGATTGTCTCTTGTTGTTTTAATGACTTGGTAGTTGTGTTTGTTTTCTTTTGTTTTGATGTGGTTGGAATGTATCAGTACTGCTTCCGTTTTGAACAGTCCAATTCTGCCTTTGTTTCTCAAGCAAAGGCATATGTTTTATCTATAAAATCTATCCTCTTTTGTTATCTTAAGCTAGGCTAGACTTTTGCTGTTTGCCTGCTTGTGTATTTTTAATGATGTCTAAAGGGGGAAGTATAATTGAAACAGGGATCTGATTAAGGGGGAAGCATAAAGTCAGGGGGAACTTCTGAAGTTCCTGTTACTTCATCTAGTTATTTTTCGCTCTAAATACATGTTATCAATATCTAAGTTTATCATCATCAAAAAAGGGGAAATTGATGGGTTTCAATGTCTTTGCCTTATGTTTTGATGATCTAACAAACTTACTGTCAAAAACCAGATAGGGAACCTGACACACTTGGTACACATTACAAATGAACGAATTCCAGCCAGGACTCGAGCTAATGTGAACTGCTGCAAGTGTAGAAAATAGAGAAACAAGTCAAGGACCTGATTCCTTGTGTGCCCCTGACAGCAGTACGAAAGTCAATTGTGCACAACTGGAAAGTGACTGCCTCAGAAATAGTGCACACAGTGCAGCAGTTCTGCAGTCACTTGCCTTTGACCTACCAAGTGCTTACATCATTCAAGTGGAAATCAAGGGTGTATGAACAAGAGCATTATAACAGAAACATCACTTGAGCACTTGGGCATTCACTTCAAGCATTCAAGTCTTCTGCAAACAGTGAACTTATCTCTCAAGAGCTTGAAGACAAAGTTAAAACGCTACTACGGACCAGTTCCTAAANCTTCATTTTTCTGCTTCAGATATGTGACTGAGGGACCAGGGTTTCCTCTATGTCGGCTGGAGTCTCATCTTCAGCTCTAAGGAACAAGGTCCATGTAAATCTGGAGTAATCATCCATACTGATGAGAATATGTTCCTCTTTATTCCTCTACTTGGCATCCTCATAGGTCCACATAGATCTATATGGAGGAGATCAAGTGGCCTTGAGATACTAACTTCCTTTTTGGACTTGAAAGAGGATCTGACTTGCATTCTTTTTACACATGCATCACACACCCTGTGATCCTTGAAGCTTGATTTGAGCAGAACATGAACCAGGTCCTTCTTGACTAATTTGTTCAGCAGCGTGAAACTTGAATGACCCAGCCTTCTGTGCCATAGCTTAGCATTATCACTAACAGCACTCAGACAGCCAAAATCCCCCTGTCACAGATTTGGGAAATACCCAACAGAATCTCGTAGAGGACCAGGTACTCTACTGTTCAATGGACTCATACTGTTCCCGATCCTTCCAACTCCCAGAATGTATCCCTTCTTGCCATTTTCAAGGGATACACTCATTCCTTGCAGGGCCTTCAGTGAAAGGAAATAATTTGTTCTTCTAGTTATGAGCTTCGAGCAGTCGCTATCCATGTGCCACTGTTGACTGCTCCCTTTCACTGCTTCCTACACACTTAAGTCAACAATTAGACTTAGGAACCCAAGCCAGCTTGGGTCCCTTATAATGATAGAACGGGCGGATCAAACTTCTTTTTGCCCATGCAGGCAGCACATATTTTCTTTTCAGGGAACCAGGTTCCTCATCAGTACACCTTTTTTCAACAAAAACTTTCTTTTTCTGCAAACACTGATTTTTAACTTTACAAGAGTCCTTGTAATGACCCGTTTGACCACAGTGAGTGCACAACCTATTATCAGCCACAGTTACATACTTCCTATGGGGATTATAGGAGGTTTTAGCCTTTTGGAACCCGATGCCTTGCCTGTTTCCACCATTACTCCTATACATAGACGTTATTACATCAGAGGATCGCGTCCATTTAAGTGACTTATCAAGATCATTTTTAACCCTTTTTAAATCCTCCTGTAGTTGTCTATTCTTTTCAAGCTCAGCAACAAGACTTGTTTTAATTTTCTTAAGCTCAAGTTGAGCCTTTCTAGCCACTTCCTATCCCTCAGTGTTGTCCATCCATTTTTTTGTTTGTTTTTTCAACAAGTTGTGTTCTCTAGTCACTTCTTCCACTTGTTCCCTTAAATATACAATGGAAACTACCATATCATCCCTTTCTTGCTCGGTAGCTGCAATTTTCTCTACTAGAGTATTCTTTTCTTTGCTAAGGTTCTCTATGGTTTCTTTCAAGTCATCAACCACTACCATCAATTCATCTCTAGACTGTTCAGCATCTCCCAGCTCTATGATTCGGGCATCTTTATCATTAATAATACTATAATATGTATCAATTAGAAGATTTGCTAATGACATCAATTTTTTCGAAGAGTAGGACTTCAGATTTCTCTGAACATCCCTGAAAGTTACCTCATCATTGTCATCCTCTTCATCCTCATCGGACTGAGCCGTCAATGCAAACAATGAATCATATTCCTTTGCTTTATTTTCCACTGCCATCATGGAGTTGCTTCCTGCATCTGGTTCCTCTTCTGATTCACTAGAGGAGTCTCCCCATGCAGCCAAAGCTTGCTTCACCATATTTTCAGCAGCATCTCTTCTTTTGAATTTCCTGTCAGGGACCGGGTTCCTCTTAGCTGCTTTGACAGTGTTGATTTTGTAATGATCCTGCTTATGAAGAGGGCAGTCTTTAATGAAGTGTC
This sequence comes from Nicotiana attenuata, assembly GCF_001879085.1. Classification (NCBI taxonomy): domain Eukaryota; kingdom Viridiplantae; phylum Streptophyta; class Magnoliopsida; order Solanales; family Solanaceae; genus Nicotiana; species Nicotiana attenuata. The sequence goes on from NW_017672090.1 coordinate 37,404, forward strand.
CAGGCTTTCCACACTTATGACAGCAATCATTTCCTTTGAAATTACTATTGGAACTTCCTTTTTTGGGATCCCACCATTTTTACGAACCGTCTTCTAAAATCTATGTGGTCTATTGGTTGATTGACTTTCCTCGAAGTTTGGTGGAGTAGCCATGTAGATCCTTTCTAGGTGTTAAAATTTTAGAAACAACCGGCTCTGATACCAATTGTTGGAAACTAAGCATCCACCAGACTGTATAGAGAACCAGGTTCTCTATGAGTTTCCACTGAAGATACTAATGAACTAAACTGTATAGCGATCTGGTCCTATATCAGTTCCCACAGTGCTAACTACTGAACCAATATGTAAATGAGACACAGGATAAGTTCCTACTGTATAGAGAACCAGATTCTCTATAAGCTCCCACTGTAAGCAACAGACTGTAAAACCAACTAGTATAGGGAATCAGGTTCTCTAATTGTTCCACAGTAGCTCAGCAGTAAGTAAAGAACACAGAGGATTTTTACGTGAAAAAACCCCACACAAGGGGATCAAAAAACCACGACCTACACTTGTAGGCTTTCAACTTCACTAACTTGTAAACACCTATTACAAGCCACTTTGTAATGACTCTATTACAAAAGATTCAACTCAACTAACTTGTGGTACTCTCACCACAAGCCACTTTGTGATTCTCTAGTTACAAAGACTTTAACTAACTTGCGATACTCCCACCACAAGCCACTTTGTCACTTCCTAGTAACAAAAACTTTAAACTCAACTAACTTGTAACAACACTATTACCAGACACTTTGTAATAACTCTATTACAAAGACTTTAACTTATGACTAAACCTAGTCACAACATAAACTGTAGAGTTTACGGATTTTGGGTTTCCTAAAAAACAGCTTCTAAGAAAGCAAGATAGGAGTTACAATGAAGAACAAATAACAAAGACTCAACAAACCTAAGGACTTAAGATATCTTCGATCTTGGATCAGGTCCTTGAGGTTGCAGCAGCTTTGTTCTTGAGAGAGGTTGTGGCAAGCACTTGAGAGAGTATTTTCGTTTCTGATTTTGCAAGCCTTGGGAAGGAATATCTTGTGCCTTGCACCAGGTTTATACTACAAAAGACATCACCTTAGTGATGTCAAATCTTGGTTAGTACATGCCTCTTCTCAATGGGAAGTGACTGTTGCACTGTCTGCTAAACTGTTGCGTGTACAGTTGCAGGCAGTCACTTTCTGCAGTTGCTTTCCAGCTGTACAGATGACTTATACTTCTGTCAGGGGAACACCAAAGTATCAGGTCCCTAATCTGGTTCCTGTGAATCTAAAAGCACACTGCCCGGATTATCTTGAGTCGATTAACTTGAATGATTGTACCAGACATGCTTCAGGTCCTTTATCTAGTTCTCTCATGAAGTAAGTTGTTTTACCTTCCTTGATTGTATTTATACGTGTGTGACATCACTTACAATGATGTAAGTAAGGTAGGTAAAAATCCTTCCATAGAAAGTTGACTGCTGCACTGTTCCTGTGCAGTAGCGTGTGCAGGCAGCAACTTTCCTGCTGGAGAGTTGACTTCATACAGTCTCCTCAAGAACTGTTAGGAACCTGTTTCCTCAGCTGTTCCTTCCACTCTAAAGAGTTGAGTTATATCCCACGCTGGATCTCAACCTGGAACTTGTGATCTCGAGGTCTTGTGAATGTGTAACAGGTTCCTTATCTGGTTCTGGATGGTAAGTTTGTTAGATCATCAAAACATAAAGTAAAGTACCTATGCCCAAGGTACTTGTAACCTATCAGGCTCCTCCTGAGTTGAAAGAGTTGAAGGAACAGTTACAGGAATTGCTTGATAAGGGCTTTATTCGGCCCAGCGTGTCACTTTGGGGTACTTCTGTCTTGTTTGAGAAGAAAAAGGATGTTTCTACGCGTATGTGCATCGATTATCGTCAGTCGAACAAAGTTACAATGAAGAACTGCTATCCTTTCCTCGTATTGATGACCTATTTGATCAGTTATAGGGTGCCCGAGTGTTTTCCAAGATCGATTTGTGTTTCAAGTTATCATCATTTGAAGATTCGAGAGCTAGATATCCCGAAGACTGCTTTCAGGACTCGGTATGGTCATTACGAGTTCCTTGTTATGTCATTTGGGCTGACCAACGCCCCAGCAGTATTTATGCATTTGATGCACAGTGTATTCTGGCCATATCTTGACTCGTTCGTCATTATCTTTATTGATGACATTCTGGTATACTCCTGGAGTCGGGAAGATCATGAGCAGCACCTGAGGACAGTGCTTCAGACCCTGAGAGAAAAAATATTTATATGCAAAGTTCTCAAAATGTGAGTTCTGGTTGGATTCCGTGGCATTTTTGGGTCACATAGTGTCGAGTTAAGGGATCAAGGTGGATCCGAAGAAGGTGGAGGTTGTGCATAGTTGGCCCAGACCATCCTTAGCTATAGAGATTCGAAGTTTTTTTGGTTTGGCGAGTTATTACCGTCGATTTGTTGAGGGGTTCTCATCTATTGCAGCACCTATGACCAGGCTGACCCAGAAGGGTGCTCCGTTCAAGTGGACATAGGAATGTGAGGAGAGCTTTCAGAAGCTCAAGACAACTTTGACTACAGCCCCAGTATTGATATTGCCTACAGGTTCGGGGTCTTATACAGTCTATTGTGATGCGTCGCGAGTTCGCCTCGGCACGGTGTTGATGCAGGACCGCAGGGTGATTGCCTACGAGTCCAGACAGCTAAAGGTGCATGAAAAGATCTATCCTGTCCACGACCTCGAGTTAGCTGCTATTATTCATGCCTTGAAGATTTGGAGGCACTACCTGTACGGTGTCCCTTGTGAGATCTATACTAATCACCAAAGTTTGCAGCATCTATTCAAGCAGAAGGATCTTAATTTGCGTCAGAGGAGGTGGTTAGAGCTGCTTAAGGATTACGATATCACCATTTTGTATCACTAGGGGAAGGCCAATGTGGTGGCCGATGCTTTGAGTCACCAGGCAGAGAGTTTGGGAGCTTGGCTTATCTACCAGCAGCAGAGAGGCCCATGGCGATGGATGTTCAGGCCTTAGCCATCCAGCTTGTGAGATTGGATATTTCTGAGCCTAGTCGAGTATTGGCTTGTGTGGTCTCTCGATCTTCTCTTTATGATCGTATCAGGGAGCGTCAGTATGATGACCCCCATCTGCTTGTCCTTAAGGACACGGTTCAGCACGGTGATGCTAAGGAGGTTACTATTGGAGATGATGGTGCTTTGAGGATGCAGGGTAGGCTATGTATACCTAATGTAGATGGTTTGCGTGAGTTGATTCTCCAGGAGGCTTATAGCTCGCGGTACTCTATTCATCTGGGTGCCGCGAAGATGTTCAGGACTTGAAGCAGCATTATTGGAGGTGTAGAATGAAGAAGGACATAGTAGAGTATGCATCTCGGTGTTTAAATTGCCAGCAGGTGAAGTATGAGCATCAACGACCGGGTGGATTGCTTCAGAAGTTAGAGATTCCGAAGTGGAAATGGGAGTGGATCACTATGGATTTCTTTGTTGGACTCCCACAGACTCCGCAGAAGTTTGATGCAGCTTGGGTGATTGTAGATAGGCTGACCAAGTCGGCTCATTTCCTTCCTGTGGTGACTACCTATTCTTCTGAGCAGCTGGCTCGAGTTTATATCCGTGAGATTGTCAGACTTCATGGCGTGCCGGTATCCATCATCTCTGATCGGGGCATGCAGTTTACATCACGGTTCTGGAGAGCCGTACAACATGAGTTGGTACTCGGGTGGAGTTGAGCACAGCATTTCACCCTCAGACGGACGGGCAGTCCGAATGCACTATTCAGATTCTTGAGGATATGCTCCACGCGTGTGTGATGGAGTTTGGAGGTTCTTGGGATCAGTTCTTGCCACTTGTGGAGTTTGCCTACAATAACAGTTACTAGTCCAGCATTCATATGGCACCGTATGAGGCTCTGTATGGTAGGCGGTGTCGGTCCCCAGTGGGTTGGTTCGAGCAGGGCAAGGCTAGATTATTGGGCACAGACTTGGTTCATGACACTTTAGAGAAGGTTAAGGTGATTTAGGATAGACTTCTCACAGCCCAGTCCAGACAGAAGAGTTATGAAGACCGGAAGGTTCGCGATGTTTCATTTATGGTTGGAGAGCGGGTCATGCTTCGGGTTTCGCCTATGAAGGGCGTTATGATATTCGAGAAGAGGGGCAAGTTGAGCCCAAGGTTTATTGGTCTCTTTGAGGTGTTGCGGCGTGTTGGGGAGGTTGCTTATGAGCTTGACTTACCTCTCACCTTTGCACGAGTTCATCCAGTATTTCATGTTTCGATGCTCCGGAGGTATCACGGTGATCCGTCTCACGTGTTGGATTGTAGCTCAGTCTAGTTGGACAAAGATCTATCTTATGTTGAGGAGCCAGTGGCTATATTGGCGGGCAGGTTCGAAAGCTGAGGTCAAAGAACATTGCATCAGTGAAGGTTCAGTGGCGGGGTCAGCCGGTCGAGGAGGCGACTTGGGAGACCGAGCAAGATATGCGCAGCCGTTATCCACACCTTTTCACCACTTCAGGTATGTCTCTATGCTGGTTCGAAGATGAGCGAATGTTTTAAGAGGGGGAGGATGTAACAATGATATAACGACCCGGCCAGTCATTTTGAGAATTAACGCCCTGATCCCCTATTAATTGCTTCCCCCATATCTTTTTCTGCTATTGTGACCTGCCGGGATGATTCGTTTTGAGTTTCAGAGTGTTTTGGGACACTTAATCTCTAATGAGAGCTTAAGTCTTAGAATTTAGACCGTAGTTGGAACAGTATGAAGAAGGCTCCGGAATAGAGTTCCATCGATTTTGTTAGCTCCGTTGGGTGATTTTGGGCTTAGGGCGTGTTCGGATTGGTGTTTTGGATTGCGAAAGTTGAATTTTTGGAGTTTTGGGCCAGTAGTGGAAATTTTGATATCGGGGACGGAATCCAATTCCGTAAGTTGGAATAGTTCTGTAGTGTTGAATATGACTTGTGTGCAAACTTTGGGGTCAATCAGATGTGGTTTGATAGGTTTCGGCATCGGTTGTGGAAATTTGAAGTTTCAAGTTTATTAAGTTTGGATTGGAGGGTGATTTTTGTTTTGAGCATTTTTTGAGGTATTTTGAGGGCTCGACTAAGTTCGTATGATGTTTTAGGATTGGTTGGTATGTTTGGTTTAGGTCCCGGGGGCCTCGGGTGAGTTTCGGGTGCTTAACGGATTGGTTTGAGACTTATGCAAATGGCTGAAGTGTGTTGTATCTGGTGTTTTCGCACCTGCGCATTTTGGCCGCAAGTGCGAGCTGCAGAAGCGACTAAGGAGCCGCAGAAATGGAATTGGGCTTGCCCAGTTGGGTCCGCAGATGCGGTGAGGAGCCCACAGAAGCGAAGCACAAAAGCGGTTGAGGGACCGCAGGAGCGCGTCACAGGTGCGGCCCAGTGCTCGTAGATGCGGTCCCAGCCCACTTAAGTGATTTCTGCACCTGCGATGGATTTTCCGCAAGTGCGGCATCGCAGGTGCGAAGTAGGGGCCCGCAGGTACGGTTTGTCTGGCAGAAAAAGAGAAGATTCGAGGTTTGGTGTTCATTCCATAAAATTCAATTTTGAGCTTGGAGGAAGGCAATTTTTCGAGAGCTTTTCAGAGGAAATCATTGGGTAACAATTCCTAATCCTATTTTGATCATATTTCATTAATCCATAGTTGTTTTCTTCATTTAATCAAGGATTTTGAGTGAGAAAGTTGGGAAAATGGGGGGAAAGTTCCCCAATTGAACTTTTGAGTTTTGAGTAGGATTTTGACATCGGATTTGGATAATTTTGGTACGAGTGAACTCGTGAATGAATGGTGTTCATAATTTGTGACATTTACCCGATTCCGAGACGTGGGCCCGGGGAGGATTTTTGGGCGTTTTTCTATTTCTTGCCATAGCTTTGATTTCATTAGCTAAATTAGTTGCTTGTAGCTATATTTACGTTATGTAATTGGTTTGATTAGATTTGGGCCACTCGGAGTTGGATACTCGTGGCAAGAGCGTGATTTCGGATTGATTTGAGCTTGGTTCGAGGTAAGTGGCTTTCCTAACTTTGTGTGGGGGAACTTCCCTTAGGATTTGGTACTGTTTGATATATGAGCGTCGCGTACGTAAGGTGACGAGTGCGTACACGGGCTATTTGTTGAAAAACCCCATTTTCATTAAGCAAATATCTGTTTTTCCTTTAATTGAACAACACTAGTATATGCAACTATCCTGTTTAGCTTAGGAAAGCATGCCTATGTGCCTTAACTGTCTTTACTGCCTTAATTGCCTATCTGAACTCTATGCAGCATGTTTAGTGAAAATTATCTGTCTTCTTTGATATGAACTTAGTCTAAACTGTAGAATTCCTTGTTGAAACTGTTGTTTATGTTGATTGAGTTGCATATATACTTTAGGTCTACGGAACGGTATTTCGGGAGATCCCCTGCACGTTTATGTTTGGGACTACAGGATGGTATCCCGGTAGATCCCCCCTGTACTGTATATTTACTTTGGGACCACGGAACAGTATTCCGGGAGATTCCCATGCACATTTACGTTTGAGACTACGGGACAGTATCCCGGGAGATCCCCTGCACATTTATGTTTGGGACTACGAGACGGTATCCCGAGAGATCCCCTATTGTTATCTCTGTATACTGAGCTGTTGTTTTTCTGTGATTTCATTCTCGTTAAAGTTTTGTATCTATCTTTACTGTGATATTTCATTCTTAATCATTTTGTATATATATATACCAGTAGGGCCTGACCCAATCTCGACCGAGGTTAGGCTTTGCATTTACTGGGTACCGCTGTGGTGTACTCATGCCCTTTCTTGCACATGTTTTATGTGTGCAAATCCAGGTACCTCTTTCCAGCCACATTTCCAGTGAGACGGGACGAATGTAGAGACTTCGAGGTATATCTGCCGCGTCCGCAGACCTAGGAGTCCCTATCTACTCTTACTTAAATTAAAGACTTCTTGTATTTTCTTCTTGTATTAGAATCTGGAGTATAGGAGTACTATGTCTTTTTCTTTAGCTTGTGACTTATGACATTCTGGGTTCTCTACTCGTCCGGCTGTAGGTCATTTCCGTTGGTATCAGTCGTATAGTGATAGAACATAAGGGTCCACCAAACTCTGTAGAGAACCAGGTTCTCTATCAGATTCAATCAGTACACACACAGCAGCAGTATTTAAATGGCAAGAAGAATTTTACGTGGAAAATGTCCGGCTCAATGGGATTAAAAACCACGACCTACCCTTGTAGGATTTAAACTTCACTACTGAGCAACTTTTAGATTACAACCTATGTAACCTAGGAATTAACCTCTTAATCCCTCATTAACTTATAACACACCTATTACAAGCCACTTTGTAATAACTCTATTACAAAGAATTTACAACATGACTAACTCTAGCCAAGACTCAAACACACTGGTTTAAGGTTTACAAAGGGGTTCCTATATAATGCTTCTAAACAAGCTAGATAGGAATTACAATTGAAGAACTATTACAAAGTTACAACTCAACTAAGGACATACAATGACTCGATGTGGGAACTGGTCCGTAGTTGCTTTGTTCTTTGTTCTTGAAGCGCTTGAAACTTGATTGTTGAATGGTCACGTGAGTGAGCTTGAGTGAAATCTCTAAGTGTTCAAGTAAATGTATTTTACCTCCTTTGATTGTATATATACATGTGTGACATCACTTACAATGATGTAAGCAAGGTAGGTAAAAAGTCTTCCTTGGAAAGTTGACTGCTACACTGTTCCTGCACTGTAGCGTCTGCAGGCAGCAACTATCCAGCTGGAGAGTTGACTTCACACAGTCTCCTCGGGAACTAGTAGGGACCTGTTCCCTCAGCTGTTCCTTCCACTCTGAAGAGTTGAATCATGTCACATGCTGAATCCCAACCTGGAACCTTGTGATCTTAAGGTCTTGTAAATGTGTAGCAGGTTCCTTATCTAGTTCTGGATAGTAAGTTTGTTAGATCATCAAAACATAAAGCAAAGTACTTCTGACAAAGTACTTGTAACCTATCAATTTCCCCCTTTTTGATGATGATAAACTCATAATTGAAAAACCCAGAAAGAACCACATAGAACCAGACTGTGAACCAAAAAGACCTTAAGTTTTCCCCTTGAATCTCTACATTCCCCCTTCATCAGTGCAATTATTTTCCCCCCTTTTGGCATCATAAAAAGATCAGAAATAGGTAATTATGCAAGAAGGAAGTCTAGTTTTAAGTTAACTCATGCGACTTATGTGCACATGGTCATGATTAAGAACAGAGCATAAAAGCACAGCATAAACAGCAACAAGGGAAAAGCTTGCATTAACATATTTTGGATTTTACAGCAAGAGCAGAGTCAATGTTACTTCCACATCCACACAGTAGAACAATTAACAAAAATACCACAAGTTATCATCATAAAAACTGACACGAAGAGACAGGAGCACAAGCCGGGTTACAGAATGGACACTGAGGGGACAGACTTTAAGAAGCACGAGGAGGAGATGGTTTGGAGGTAAAGGAAATTGTTTGGAGGACTAAATCCATGCGAGCATTTGCTGATATTTTCTCATTGAGCAGTCTTTCTTTCAGGTCCTCCACTTGTTTCCTGAGCTCAGCGTTTTCTTTCGTCAGGCGAGCAGCCTCTTCGCTTTGCGAGCAGGTGGAACCAGGTGCCTCTTGCAGCTGACTTATCTGGGTCTCAAGGATAGCATTCCTTGCTTTCAATTGTCGTATCTCAGTAGTAGCATTGTTTTGAGAATTTATTAACTGAGAAATGGTAGAAGTGCTTACAACCCCTCCAAATTTTTCTATACACTTACATTCTTCAAGAGTGCTTTTCGAAAAAGTTTGCTTCTTGGCACCCATTTTAACTGGTCCGAGAGGAACCGTGAAGTGCTCAAATACCTTGGTAAGAAGGAACCCATATGGCATCCCATGATCACCATCTTTAAAGCCTGCCACTTTATTCATGTGGTCCATCATGATCCCAGGCAGATTGATGGTAGTGAGGTCGTCCAGTGCTTCCATGAGGAATAGGTCTGAACGAGAGGTGATGGATCTGCGTTCAGCTCGAGGCAGCAACACTTTGTTTACCATCTCAAATAGCAGTTGGTAAACAGGAAGGAGGGCCTTCTTCTGCACTCGTTCCCCCTCCTGAAATGCTCTATCCTTCAAGATTGCATTTCTGAAGTTCTGAGTACAAGCTCCCTGAATACTAAACAGCCCTTTAGTGGGCACACCAAGAATAGATCCCAGCAAGGCAGAGTCTATTACCATATCAACCCCATTCACCAATGCACAAATATGACCATCCTCAACCGTGTACAAGTCGGCATAAAAGCTTTGAACTTCCTCCTCATATACCCTAGAAGCGTTGCTTGTGAACAAGTGTGTCCATTGTTGGAAATCATAGATCTCAACTAACTGTCTCATGCCAGCCTCCTCCAAGACATCAGAGGCAAATGTGTGCCCCCATAGCACCTTTTGAGTTCTCAATCTTTCTTTCCTAGCACTTCTCGGATTATCAGCTTTGGCCTTCTTTGAGGAACCAGGTTCCTCATCAGTATCAACCTTTCTATTAGCAGTCTTGCGAACACCTTTCTCCTTTTTATCAGACTTCATAGATTTTTCACCTGACTCTTTCTCCATATTCTTAGTAGCAACAGCATCAATAGACCTAGTCAGATGTTTAGTATACATAGAAGATCCTACTATTGTTTTGAGAAGACCATGTTTTTGTGATAACTTCCTAGTCTATATACTAGGTTCCTTCGCTTCTTCTTCATCCACACTCACAACCGGCACTATCTTCTCATTTACTACTTTGCCATCTTTCACCAATTGTCTTCTCCTTAACTTAGTTTGACTGTTCTTAAGAGCAGACTTAAGAGCCTTCTTCTTTTGCAACCTTGTTGTGGGTCGCTTAGGAGTGGGCTCTCCACCAACAGCTACTCTACGCCTAGGCAGACTGGAAATTTGTAAGTCATCAGAATCTTCTTCATTATCCTCTTTTTGATTTTCAGACACAGGGCTTGTCTCAGGCGTAATGACACTTAGAGGCTCAACATCTAAATGGGGAGAGGGAGCAGGGTCAGTACTGACCTGGGGTTCCTGAGTAAGACCAGAGTTGGATCCTCCGAAGGCGGATCAGGTCCTCCAGCAGGTTTCCTAGTAGCACCTTCCTGTACTGAAGGTTCAACAGGCACAAGCTCATTATCCTCTCCAACAGGCTCAGATTCTTCCCCCGAGTCTTAAGACCATCCTCACTTCCTCCGACAAAAACCCCTTCATTGGCGATGAACAACATATTTTCGATTGCTTCCTTTTCTTGCAAATTCAATAGAAACTCAGGAGAAGTAGGAGAGGTACCTCTGGACGGGGGTTCAGGAGCAGTCTTTGTTGACTCAATGATTTTATTTCCCTCAACCTGGTCTGCCTTTGACTTTTCTTCTATAGGAGAACTTGAGATTTTTTTGATTTTCCTCATTCTCAACAATATTCGTGTCATCCCTCTTTTCTGGCGAGTTAAGAGAAGAGCCCTGGGAAACACCTCTTGTGAGACTTGATGCTTGGTGACTCTTGTGAGAATAGGAACTCGAATGGGTAGGAGAGGAGACGGAGTGAGGGGGTGACTTTATTCTAGGGTTTTGGTTATAAGTAGTGTGAGGAGGAGATTCTGGCGTTAGTGTTTCGACTGGTGAAGACTCGATAATACTAGAGATCATTTGATCTTCATCCATGGTGGGAAGAAGAGAGAAGATTTAATAAACTGAAGAGAGAAAGAATAGGAAGCAGGTTTGGAAGTGTTGATGTGTGAAGTGTGGTGACGGAGATAGATGTATTTATGATGACAGAGGGATCGGTTAGAAAAAGGGCGACAGGTTTTAAGGAGATAGGTCGATTAATAACTGGTGAGGCGTTTGGGTTCAAAAGACACAAAACTAAAAACTGACATGCTGATGATATGGCACTTGTTTTAATTGTTCAGAATTGTGCATGAGAGAACACAAAAACTACTAACCTGTGTCAGGAGAACCAGGTTCTCCGACTGATCTCTTGTCTGTAAGCTTTGCCCTTTTTACCAGTGTATACAGTTTCAAATGTATTTGCTCTATAATCATCAAGTGTGTCTACCTGTAATGGTATAGATATGAGTTAGACTTTGCCAGAAAACACCTTTTAGCTAAGTTTACCTGAACCTTTCTTTCATAGCCAATCATTGAGGGACCATGTTCTCAATTGGGTTTTATCAACCCCAATGCCAGACGATTTTGCTCGAAGTGTTCTCTTCTCAAGGCTTTGGTAAATATATCTGCAATTTGATCTTCAGTGCTGCAGAATTTCATGTATATAAGCCCTTTCTCAACATTGTCTCTGAGGAAGTGATGGCGTACGTCAATGTGCTTGGTCCTTTTATGTTGAACTGGATTTTTTGCCATGTTGAGTGCACTAGCATTATCACATAAGAGAGCACACAGTCTGAGAATACTCCGAAATCTTCCAATTGTTTCTTGATCCACAGAAGTTGGGCACAGCAAGAGGCAGCTGCTACATATTCACCTTCTGCAGTTGAAAGTGCCACAGAGTTCTGCTTCCTTGTACCCCATGAGATTAAGCAGGAACCCAGGAATGTGCCATTCCAGACGTGCTTTTCCTATCCACCAGATATCCTACATAATCAGCGTCAGCATACCCAATAAGATCAAAGGTGTCTCTTGAGGGATAGTAGAGCACCAGGTCTTGCATTCCCTTGAGATATCTCAGTATTCTCTTGGCAACCTTCAAATGAGATTCCTTTGGATTGGATTGAAACCTTGCATAGAGACCCACGCTAAAAACAATATCCGGTCTGCTTGCAGTAAGATACAAGAGCGACCCTATGATCCCTCTATACATGGTCTGATTTACAGGAGAACCAGGTTCATCCATGTCTAGATGAGTGGCTGTGTCAATAGGCGTGTCAATGACTTTTGATGCTTCCATATCGAACCTTTTCAGCAGCTCCTTGATGTACTTCTGTTGACTTAACAATGTTCCCTTCTTAGATTGCTTCACTAGAAGTCCTAGGAAGAAATTCAGTTCTCCCATCATACTCATCTCGAATTCACTCCCCATGAGTTTTGCAAATTCTTCGCAAAGAGAGTCAGTTGTAGCCTCAAAGATGATGTCATCTACATACACTTGAACAATAAGTAGGTTCCTTCCTCGTTTCTTCAAAAAAAGAGTCTTGTCAATCTTCCCTCTTGCAAAGCCATTTTCTAGAAGGAATTTGGACAACCTTTCATACCAAGCCCTTGGAGCCTATTTTAACCCATATAATGCTTTATCCAGTTTAAACACATGATCAGGGTGCTCGTGACACTCAAAATCAGGAGGCTGCTTGACATAGACTTCTTCTTTTAGATAGCCATTTAGAAATGCACTTTTGACATCCATTTGGAACAGTGTGAACTCCATATGAGATGCAAAGGCAATTAGAATTCTAATGGCTTCCATTCGAGTTATGGGAGAGAATGTTTCATCATAATCAATCCCTTCTTCGTGATTGTAGCCTTGAGCCACAAGCCTTGCCTTATTTCTTGTTGTATTCCCAAATTCATCAAGTTTGTTCCGGAATACCCACATGGTTCCTATAATGGTTCGATCTGCAGGTCGAGGAACCAGGTGTCATACCTTATTCCTTTTAAATTGATGCAGCTCCTCTTGCATGGTTGTGATCCAGTCTGCATCTTTCAACGTTTCCTTTATATTTTTGGGCTCTATCGGGGAAAGAAAGGCTGAGAAGGCAAGTGAGTTTCTTGCTTTCGATCTGGTTTGAACTCCCGAGTCAAGAGGAGTGATTATCTTGTCAAGTGGATGTGAGCTTTTGAACCTCCAATTTGGTGCCTAAGTCTCATTGGTAGAGGAACCAGGTATATCTGACTAGGGTTCTTGGCGTTTCTTGCTTCACGGGGTGGAGTTCCTTGGACTGCATCAACAACTCTGTTTTCAGCTTCAGTTGTTGTAATTTTCCTCTCCAAAGGATGGAGATGTATTTGCATCTTCTAAACCGGATTCCTTGACATGGCTCATCATATCTGCCTTTTCATTTTCCATGTCAATTACTTCACCTGGAACAGTAAGGGCTCTCCATATTGATCAACATGTCTGTCCTTCTCATAGGAGAGGTGAGCTTCATCAAAGATCACATGTACGCTTTCTTCGACACATTGAGTCCTTTGTTGTATACCTTGTAAGCTTTGCTTTGAGATGAGTATCATAGAAAAATTCCTTCATCACTTTTGGTATCGAACTTTCCAAGAGCTTCCTTTCCATTGTTATGAACAAAACATTTACACCCAAATGTTCTTAGATGTGTCAGCTTGGGCTTCCTTCCATTCAACAGTTCATATGGAGTTTTGTTCAGAAGGGACCTGATCATGCACTTGTTCACCAAGTAGCACGCAGTATTGACAGCTTCTGCCTAGAAATACTTTGCTATCCCACTGTCAATTAGCAGGGTTCTAGCCATGCCTTCAAGAGTTCTATTCTTCCTTTCCACAACACCATTTTGTTGAGGTGTTCTTGGAGCTAAGAAATCGTGAGTGATGCCATTTTTAGTGCAGAACTCATCGAATTTGACATTTTCAAACTCCGTCCCATGATCAGACCTAATGCAGGCTACTTTATTACCCATCTTCACTTGGATTTTCTTGACAAAGGCAAAAAACACCTCAAAGGTTTCATCTTTGGTCCTAAGGAACAAGGTCCAGGTGAATCTGGAGTAGTCATCAACTATCACAAAGATGTACTTCTTTCCTCCTTTGCTTAGCACCCTCATAGGTCCACATAGATCCATGTGAAGGAGATCGAGTAGCCATGCGGTGCTGACTTTCTTTTTGGGCTTGAATGAGGATCTGACTTGCTTCCCTTTTACATATGCGTCACATACTTTGTGATCCTTGAAGCTTGATTTGGGCAGACCATGAATCAGGTCCTTCCTGACTAGTTTGTTCAACAACGTGAAACTTGCATGACCCAACCTCCTGTCCCTTAATTCAACATCATCATCAACAACACTTAGACAGCTTAGATCAACATTCTTTAGAGACTCAAAATCAGCTACATAGATATTCTTGTATCTTTTTGCCACTAGTACCAGTCACCAGGTTTGTGACTGTACAGGTCTTTGACATAAATTCCACCTTATTTCCCTTGTCACAGATTTAGGAAACGCTTAGCAAGCTGTAATTTAACCCATTCATGTAGTATACATTTTCGATTGAGCTAGAGAGAGACTTCCCAATCCTACCAACTCTCAGAATGTATCCATTTCTTGCCATTTCCAAAGGATACACTCCCTCCTTGCAAGGCCTTAAGTGAAAGGAAATTATTTGTACTGCCAGTCATATGCTTTGAGTAGCCACTGTCCATGTACCATTGTAGGCTGCTTCCTTTTACTGTTCCCTACACAAGAAGAGTTAGAAGTTAGCTTTAGAAATCCAAACTAATTTGGGTCCCTTATAATGAGGAAAGGGGTGAATCGGAGATTTTTTGGTCCATGCAGGCATTATGCGTTTTTAAATGAGGGACCAGGTTCTCTACTAGTAGTTACTTTTTTAGCATAGGATTTGTTTTTCTGCTGTGACTGAAATCTGGCCTTACAGTTTTCTTTAAGGTACCCATTGTTACTGCAGTGGGTGCAAAGCCAATTATCAGGAACAGTAATGTACTTGCTATGAGGGTTGTAAGGAATCTTTTCCTTTTGAAACCCAATCCCCTGCCTGTTTCCCCCATTGTTGGGGTACATAGACGTGATAGCATCAGAGGACCAGGTCCACTTGAGTGATTTTTCAATATCACTCTTCACTCTTCCTAATTCTTTCTGAAGTTGTTTGTTTTTCTCAAGCTCAGCACACAGACTAAACTTCACTGAATTTAACTTACTTTCAAGCTTAATGTGTGCCTCACTTGCGACTTCCTTTCCTTTTTGATAGTTTTCAGCCCTACTTTCCATTTTAGGTTTCCCAATGGTTTCCTTCAAATCCATTACTACCACTAGAAGGTCATCTCTTTCTTGTTCTACATTTTAATCCTTTTTTCTAAGGCATTTCTTTCTTTCTCCAGGTTCTCAATTGACTCTCTTAAATCAACTACAACTATTACTAGGTCATCTCTAGACTGTTCTGCTTCTCCTAGCTCAACTATTAAGACATCCCCGTCATTTATAAGACTATGATAAGCGTCGATTAGCACATTTGCTAAAGACATGAGTTTCTTAGGATAATAAGATTTCAGATTTCTCTGAAAATCCAGAAAATTTACCTCCTCATCGTCATCTTCATCATCAGACTGAGCCATCAAAGCAAAAATTGAATCGTACTTGGTTGCTTCACTTTCTACTGCCATCACAGAGCTGTTACCTGGTTCATCATCTTCTCCAAATTCGCTTGATGAATCTCCCCGTACAACAAGAGCTTGTCTCACGACATTGTCATCGGCGTTTTTTTCTATTGAAATGTCTGTCAGGAACCAGGTTCCTTTTGGCTGCTTTGTCAGAGTTGTTCTTGTACTGATCCTGCTTTAGGAGAGGGCAATCCTTGATGAAATGTTCTGGCTTGCCACATTTATGACAGAGGTCATAATTTTTTGGCTTGCTAGAACTTCCCTTTTTTGGGATGCCTCCATTCCTATGAACCATCTTCTGGAATCTTCTTGTTAGGTATGCCATATCACCATCATCACCACTTGAGTCATTGTTTTCCGTTTTGAGGACCAGGTTCTTTTCCTTCTTGGGCTCTCTTCTTTTAGTGTCCTTCTTCTTCTTCTTCTTTATTTCGTATGTTATTGGATTTCTAACAAGCTCATCAATAGTTAGCTCCTGCAAGTCCTTCGCCTCTGTAATGGCGTTCACTTTGCTTTCCCAAGAACTGGGTAGCACACTTAGGATTTTTCTAACTAGCTTATTTCTTGGAATAGTTTCGCCAAGGGAGTGAAACTCATCAATGATGGAGGTGAAAGGGGTATGTATTTCTTGGACAGATTCATCGTCTTGCATCCTGAAGAGCTCATATTCAGTTGTGAGCATGTCGATTTTTGATTGATTGACCTGTGTTGTTCCTTCGTGAGCTGTCTAAAGGGCTTCCCAGATTTCTTTGGCTGGCTGACATGCTAATATCCTGTTGTGTTCATCAGGACCAATACCACACACCAGAATTTTCTTAGCACGAAAGTTCTTCTCTATGGCCTTTCTATCTGCATCATTGAATTCTTTCCTTGTCTTGGGAATGGCTACTGGTGGGTCGCCAAGGTTTTTGGTAGGAACAGAGGGTCCATCACATATGACATCCCATAGCTCAGAGTCTTCAGCCATGATGAAGTCATGCATTCTAGTTTTCCACCATCCACATTACTGTCCATTGAACCTAGGTGGTCTGTAAGTAGACTGGCCTTCTTCGAAGTTTGGAAGAGCAGCCATGGGGATCTTTTCTAGGTGTTAACCTAATAGAAAGAACCCGCTCTAATACCAATTGATAGAATATAAGGGTCCACCAAACTCTGTAGAGAACCAGGATCTCTATCAGATTCCATCGGTACACACACACACACAACAGTAATTAAATGGCAAGAAGAATTTTACGTGAAAAATTCCCAGCTCAACGGGATTAAAAACCACGACCTACCCTTGTAGGATTTCAACTTCACTACTGAGCAACTTTTAGATTACAACCTATGTAACCTAGGAATTAACCTCTTAATCCCTTACTAACTTGTAACACACCTATTACAAGCCACTTTGTAATAACTCTATTACAAAGACTTTACAACATGACTAACTCTAGCCAAGACTCAAACACACTGGTTTAAGGTTTACAAAGGGGTTCCTATAGAATGCTTCTAAACAAGCTAGATAGGAATTACAATTGAAGAACTATTACAAAGTTACAACTCAACTAAGGACATACAATGACTCGATGTGGGAACGGGTCCGTAGTTGCTTTGTTCTTTGTTCTTGAAGCGCTTGAAACTTGCTTGCTGAATGGTCACGTGAGTGAAATCTCTAAGTGTTCAAGTAAATGTATTTTACCTCCTTTGATTGTATATATACATGTGTGACATCACTTACAATGATGTAAGCAAGGTAGGTAAAAAGTCTTCCTTGGAAAGTTGACTGTTGCACTATAGCGTCTGCAGCTAGCAACTTTTCAACTGAAGAGTTGACTTTGCACAGTCTCCTAGGGAACTGGTAGGGACCTGTTCCCTCAGCTGTTCCTTCCACTCTGAAGAGTTGAATCATGTCTCATGCTGAATCCCAACCTAGAACCTTGTGATCTTAAGGTCTTGTAAATGTGTAACATGTTCCTTATCTGGTTTTGGATAGTAAGTTTGTTAGATCATCAAAACACAAAGCAAAGTACTTATGATAAAGTACTTGTAACCTATCATTTAGGCTGGCATATACTTTTGCAGATCCGTTGTCTCATCATATCTCGGCACATCTAGCATTTTGAACCTTTTCGGGATAAGCGTCGCAGCCACGCTTGGTTTAACTGGCAGCTTTGTATACTTTTTGGCATCTGCACCCTTGACAATCGGGGGGAGGGGGGGTGGGGGGTCCCAAGTATCTGATCCATCCGGCGTGTATCTCCCGCTCGAAGCTAAGAAGCTAGGCCATATACATTTCTTCAGATGTCTGCGTGGTTCTGGATCTGCTCATTCCGACCCCTGATCCACGAGGAACCTTCACTGCTACCGTATCGGTTGCAACATTCGCTAGGGTCTCAATCTCAATGGAATGACGGGTTCAGGACGAGTGTTGTTGGTGAAAGAGGCTATGGCATCCTCCATTTGCTTCGTAAATGTGTTTTGTGCTGCCAACATGTCTTCTACCACCTTTTTGGGTCCGGAGCGTTTCTTGCGGCACAACCCCGTTACCCAAAAATGGTATTGATGGCCTCTTCATGGGACGTACCATTCTCCTTGATACCTGATGTCATCATTACTTTCATCATTGTGAGCTTCAACTTCAACTGAAAGTCAGACCTGGTTTGTTTCGTGTGAAGAGGACTGGTTGTCCTCCTGCTCATGTCCTTCGAAGTGTTGCGAACCCTGAAGGTCCTCAGATACCTCTAGGCTTGATGAGTTCACCAAAGGCTTTGGTATGGCTTCCTAACCATCTATATGTGTGTTTTCATATTAAGTCCTACATATGGCCAAAGTATGACAGTAGGTAAACTTTTGGTGATTTAGCAAAAAGACCAAGACGATACCACAACTGCCTATCCCCACAGCTGGTGCCAAATTATTTATCGAAAAAATAGTTTGTCCGTTTTAACAGTTATTTTGATAAAAGAAAGGGTTAAGCGCAAGTAAATCGTGATCCATCGAAACCCTTTATCTTACAATGTGATTGATACAAGGTATATGAAAGCAAAGATAAAAGTTATATTAATGGACAATAAGGCAAGAGATGAATAAAATGCAATAGTAAGCTATGTATTATTTGCAAGTATTCTTCCACAAATAGATCCAATGTCCAAGAGATAGGTCTTAGAGAAAATGATATGTCCCCTTAGCTTCTCTGAAAAGCTATCCATACAAAATAAGAAAGGATATTTTTGTGACAAGGCTACTCAGTGTAAAGGGGACTATTGAAAAGGCGTCTCTAGCTTTGCACAGAGCTCGATGATGGCCGGTGTTAGAGGGTCGGTGAGAATATGGTCCAGCTTGCACCGGGGTCAGGGCCAAAAGAAAAAAATCAATTGGGCCCGGTGCCATTGCCTAACTGGCCAACGATGCATCGATCATTTTGAGACGGTTCTGTTATCTTGAGATACCGGAGACAATAATTTTTGAAGCCACCAGACGCAATATCCCCGAGTGCCTGACTCCTATTGGGCCAAGACTTCCACGTGTCGCAACCCCATTGGTCCACCTAACATGTTCGAATTTTCACCCTATATACTGATGATATAGTATAAATTCAAATAGAACATAGAGGTATAGTGACCTACATGGGAAAAATGGATATAGTAATTTACAGATATAATGAATTGAATATCGACCCATTAGTGGTGCATTTCGAGCATGGTATATATATATAGTTGCAATATATATATATATATATATATATATATATATATATATATATATATATATATATATATATATATAGTAATTTACAGATATAATGCATTGAATATCGACGCATTAGTGGTGCATTTCGAGCATGGTATATATATATATATATATATATATATATATATATATATTGCAGCTATTCCTTATTTCCTCCCACAAAGTATTGACTTTTCTATTTTTGTTTTCTGTTTCTCTCGCACATACTCCAATTGGTATCCATATGTGTTCAATATGAATTTGTACATCTTCCTTTTGTATTTGAATATTTTCCTTCTTTTAAGTATATCATATGAAAATGCTGTGTAGCTCCTTCTTTCACGTCATCCTTTAAAACATTAGTTACATTATTTTTTAATTCTAACTTGTTTTTTATGAGATGTGAGCTTATTGTTTGCTAAAGAAATACTCTCTTCTATATTTTATTTAGTCAATAAACTTTTCTTTTCTTCAATTCTCATATCATTATTTATCATCTCATCTTCAAGAGCATAAATCTTTTTCTGTTTTACCATAATCATATTAATGCATGTGTTCATTAATAATATGTTGTCTCGACTAACGACTTACAATATTTTCTAATCAAATGAACCGAAGGACACCAAAAGAAAAGTTAGAAAAATCTCCAATAATATATTTGTTCAGTATTTACACGACGAATGTGAGTATTTAATTTAAAATACAAAATATTTATTCACATTTGTCATATTAGGAGGTGTTTCGTGTAATTTACTCATTTTTTTTCTTTTGTCTTTCTTCCAAATATATACATTGACGCAACCAAAACAGCAAATCTGCTCCATCTTTTGACCCACGGGCCACGGCCACCCTCCTCCACCGTCAACTGCTGCCGGAAAATCAAGAATGGCACCAAAATCCGAAACCCACTCCTCACCAACCACCGCGGGAACCCAATTTTCCGATCCATCGAATGACTACTCAATCGACCCACTTTTCCACACCCTCCGTATCCTCCCATTCTCCTTCCTCCGCCCACCAAAGCTCCGCCTAAAAATCCCAACCGTCACCCTTCCCTCCGCCATGACAGTTTACAGCCTGATCCTATTAACCTACTTCATGGTCGTCTCCGGCATTGTTTACGACGTCATTGTTGAACCCCCTGGAATTGGATCAACACAAGACCGGTTCACTGGTGCTGTTAAACCGGTGGTTTTTCTACCCGGTCGAGTTAATGGTCAGTATATTATTGAAGGATTGTCTTCTGGGTTCATGTTTGTACTTGGTGGTGTTGGGATTGTGATGTTGGATTTGGCAACTGATAAGAACAGAGATAAGAGTGTTAAGGTTTCGTTTGCTTCAGCTGGGGTTGTGTTTGTTGTGATGGCTTATGTTATGAGTATGCTCTTTATCCGTATCAAGATCCCAGCTTATCTTCGCTGAAAGCTTTAGCCTTTTTTTCTTTGTTTTGATAATCAGTAATTGTTTTAGTTTGCGACTCTCTAAAGTTTAAAGAGCTACACATCTGATACTGTGGTAGACGAGGAGTATGCTTAAGTTGATTTGGCTATTTTTGGCTTTTGATAGATTTGGTTAATGAAATGTATGCAACCTTGGATCTCATGAATGCATAGTAGAATACTGTTGTCTTTGCTTATGTTATGAGTATGTTGTTTATTTGCATTAAGATCCCAGCTTATATTTGCTGAAAAATGCTAATTTCTTTTTGTTTTTCTGACTAGTTAATGGCTTTTTAGGAACTTTCAGAATTGGTTTAGTTTACAGTCATTTAGTGAGACTGATATGTGATACTGTTGCAAGAGGAGGAGTAAGTGAAGTTAATTTGGGTATTTTTAGCTTTTGATAAATTTGGATCTTTGAAGGGATGGTAGGAAAGTGTTGCTAGAGAAGCTGCATTCAACAATGTGGTTATCAGCATTTTGCTGTAGGATCTTATGAGAAATTAAAATCTCTCAAGTTTTATGGATAAATAGCTGTGGCATTTCTGTTCATGTGCAATCGAGGACACTTTATAAGTCTCAACTCCAAATTAGGTGGAGTCAACTATATGAATCCTCTGATCACATTCCACACTATTGAGGTCCATTTCTTCCAAAATTACTATAAAATGACACTCTGAAGTGAAGTGGTTTCTAAAATGTTAGAACTGTTGAGCTATTTCTGTGACCAATCATCTGATAGAAGGATGGAGAATACATTCTCAGTTAGAATGAATGGACTAATGTGATGGAAATGGAAAAAAAGAATTATTTCTTTGTGGTGTTGAAGTTATGTTTTCTTGGTCCTTTGTCTTGTGAAATTGAAGAAGATGGTGTATGTGCTCATCTCTACTGGAAACAGCCTCTCAACCTGCACAAGGTAGGGGTAAGGCTGTGGGGTAAGGCTGTGTACGCTCTACCCTCCCCAGGCCCCACTTGTGTGTTGTTGTCGTTGTGTATGCTCATCCATGGGGAGTGGGAAACATCAGATGGATAGACCTCAAAGTGAACTGGTTTCTAAAATGTTAAGAACTGTTGAACTATTTTGAGTTTTGACAGATACATTCATAGTCTATTGTTTCACTGAGATGTTCGTTTCTTTAGTTGATGAAATGAAGTCTTTTTCTGAAATGCTTCTTCCTCTAATTGTTTGAATGGTTTCTTGATTTGATCTGGCTTCTTTGTTAACTTCCATATCAGTGATGAAGTTCCATATCTTTTAGGAACCTTATACAAGATACACTTGGCTTCGTTGTTAACCCATTTTATCAAGTCATGGTGTGCTTAAAATTTTGTTGTTACACCTCTGTCGATCTATTCTAGTACTCAAGCTCAATAACAAACATCATATTTCTTATAGATCTTTTTTTGAGTGAGGGTCACGGCCTGGAGTTCCCCTAATGCTTTCAGCTCCTTCCATTCCATGTACTTATGTTCTGTTTCTGTGAATAACTTCCAGCAGATGACTTTCTAAATCCACATGTAATCCAGCATAGTTTAGATGTATCTCATTCAAGTAGTCACAAACTTCCGGACACTCTCATTTTGCTAAGATCCCACATTCTCCACCTTGTGTAGTCTTCCCCTTTTATTGGAAATCGTCCTGCACCATTTGGATCTTTTACCACTTAGTAGCTATTGTTTCACTCAAACTATTTTCTGGTGATGGCATGATACCTTCCATGAATTGCTATTTCTTGAATGGCCAATGCATCTATGCCATCACTGTTTAATGGTGTCCTTTGGTCTCACTGCTCTGAATCACTATCCTCAGATTTCTTTGATTTCTCAGAAAAAAAATGGGAATATTAACAGGGTTAAGGGAGCAAGATCTCTTTTTTTCTGGAACGCCATTGAAGTGTGTTAACTAAACCTAAGTCAATCTGGTTACTGCTGAATGAATGGTACCTGGAGCCTTTTGAGTTGAAGGTACATGGTTAGGCTCATTCTGCTCTCATTCCTTCTAATCCTAGTTAGCTCTTCTTTGTCTTGAGGCCAATAACTAGTGACTCTTTTGTTACCGTATATCGAATATCTTGTGTAGTCTAATAGGCTATAAAATCTATCTTTCCTTAAGTGTGTAACCGATTTATGCATCTTAAGCTCCCCCTTTCTCCTTGCCTTACTTTTCTTTTGCCCCTTTGTAAAGTAAAGTTGTTGCTTATAGTTGGCTTTAGCAATTGCAATCTGTCTGTCTAGAACCAGATCCCACTTGTGGGAAACTACTGGGTTTGTTGGTGTTGTTGTTGTGTGCCCTCAGGTGGGG
>NW_017672090.1:60319-123350 GCF_001879085.1 Nicotiana attenuata
GGGGGGGGGGGGGACTTCAAAATATGTCTTTTACGTAACTTGGGTAGCTGGGTGGACCAAAGTCACTTTGATTGCATGTTGTATGTCTGATAGTCTTTTCCTCCGCCTGCATACGTTCTCCGGCAGTCTTTTGATAAAAAAACTTCACGTCTTTGTTATAAGGCATGTTAATAGTTGCCTTATTGCTGAATCTGCTCTATTGCTAATTTAACTCCAGCTTTTTTTTTTGGGAAGGAGGGGGGGGGAGGCTGCATCTTTTGATTACAACAACAATCCAATGGTATCCCACAAATGGGGTCTGGGGAGGGTAGTGTGTACGTAGATCTCATCCCTACTCCGGAGGAGTAGAGGCTGATTCCGATAGACCCTCAGCTCAAGAGTGCAGCATCTTTTGATTGTTCTGGAGTAATCAACATTGTGCCCGCGTGTATATTGAAGTCGTAGGTCAATTGGGCTGACTCTTGGTAGGTTGAACCCTCAAGTGTTGTATATTGATGAAATTTTGCGTTTTTTCTTGGTTGATGCAAAAGTTATTTGATGTAAATGCACGAAATATGAATTAATCTCAGAATCTTTTGCAGCTGCAGTTGATGTTAAATTACGTTACTTGTTCAGCAACTGCAAAAATTTGAGTTTATTGGAACACAATGTCTCATGCAATGTCTTATGGGAAGAAGAAACTGGGGCACAATGGATCAACCAAATGAGTTAAAGAAATAGCGAAATAAAGCATACTTGACAACGGTAACCAATAAAAATGAGATAGTAAACTAATTTAGCTGACTCGCGATATGTTTACTAAACTTGATTCATATTTGGACATTTACAAGCAAGAAATCAGCAAAACTAAGCTTAATACTGATGTAAATAAATCTACAAAAAATGAATAACTGCAAAGACTTAGATTGGCAGAAGACGAAGTGTACCAAACAGCAATAAACCCTGCTACTAAATGTGAACGCTGGCCATTGTTAGCTTTGTTCTTTCACAGTCACAACAGTATTTTTTTGTGCATATTTGGATATAACACCAGTAAGTAGAGCTTTCTCCTTGATTTTCAACCTGCATGACATTGCACCAGTTGGTAAGTAAAATAAAACCAAGGAAGTACGTCGAACATAAGTGCAATAGTATGTTAAATCATGAGCTTATAGCTTACTTGCGCGCAGATCCAGGTATATTCAATTTTGGGACCTTCTCTTTCTTTTGCTTAGGCTTTTTCTTCTTCTCTTTTGCTTGGACTTTCTTTTCTTGTTCGGAGAAATCAGACTCTTCTCTAACATCCTGCTCATCGCCCGAAGTTGACTCTGCAGATAAACTTTCTGAAATTTCTACATGATCATTTGTACGAGCTGATAAATCGTCCATCTCTGCCACATCATGGTCAGTGGGAAGTTTTTCCTCTGAATCCGAGGAAAGGAAATCTGTATCAAAATCATCATCGAGGTCTCCTTGCAGAACAGGTATTTCTTGTTCAGGAGCATACTTAATTTCATCAACCGACATTATAGCTGCGGATTTGGGTGATCCATGATTTATCATCTCACACTTTATTTTCTTCTCAATCTTACCAAAACTTATACTTTGTCCAGAAAACATTATCACAAACCTACAATGACAAACATTTTTTTGGTTTAGGCAAAGAATGCAAGGTTAAAGATTAAATAGGCACCTGATCTAATTTTTCAAACAAATGTCAAACTGATATTGTAAGGTAATTACCTAATACACATACAAAGTCGCACAAGTTTTTAATCATATCTGTGAACTAAGGTTAGAAACCAAAAAAAATCTTAAAACCATCAGTGTACATGGTGTTGTGATACTAATTGATTGGTCATGTTACAAATACAAGATTCACCCTTTTATTTCTTCCGTATAGCCACAAACAAAACAACAGCAGAGCAAGACCAAGAGAGAATCGAGGTATATATTACATTCTAAAGCAATACCTTTGTGCTTCATCTTTGGACTTGAAGTCAATATAAGCGAGGCCTTTGCAAATAGGATTCCTGGTCTTCTTGTTCCCCGTCACAACGGGGACTATGTTAGCTATTCCAGGAACTCCTTTGAAAGCCACTCGTAGATCTTTATCAATGTTCATTTTCTTAGGAAGATTGACCAAGCGCACACGTAATCCATCCTGAACATCTTTAGAAATCATTTAACTAAAGTCAAATACTGCCACGCTAGAACATGGTAGAAAGAACAGTGTTTGCAAAATGTCAAGTACAATTTAAAAGAGTAGCAGATGCAAAAGGCATTGAAGCTACATGAGATCATTACTTTGTCCTCCAAACTCTATTATTCCACTCTAAGCTTCTCGAAATAATACTGAACTAGTTACATATGTTTGATTCCATAACTTTTACACTTTTAATTCCAAACTGTAGATCATATATCTGACTTCTCTTGAAATAGACCAATTCCACCCCCTGATAAAGTATTTTTCTTATGGTTGGTTAGAGTTAAGAATGAAAAACAAAAGAGAAACAAGCGAAAGTTAAAAAGGGAAAAAGGGTCTAGAAAAAAGGAGCTTAAAGAGACGATGTGCTGCATTGCAAATTTATAAACTTCCACATTGCATTTGTATATTTACTGTTCTGTTAGATATTTCCCTTTGTTAAGAAAATAGACCTTAGGCTTAACTCAAGTCTAAAATTGCCTAACACCATATAAGGAGACAACAACCTTTATGAGACATTCTAATATCCACTATCTCCTCGCATGCTTAGGATTAGACATCTGGAGCATGGATAATATTATATGGAGGTCCAATATCAGGTAAACCAAGGAAAGGAATCGGTTGGCTCTAATACCATGTTAAAGATGGAACTTGAGCCTAAGTCAACCGCAAAAGCTAACTCACGAGGTGAGGATTGCCCGAGACATGTAAAGAGACAATAGCCCATTCCTTCAATCAACGTATGGCACTCTGATTTCTAACACCCTTTTCGCCTGTTTTAAAAACTTAAGATATCTGAGATATTTCTTTACCAATTGACCTAAGAAGTAATTCCAGAGAGCCTAAAGCAGAATGGACTCGGCCAATCTTTAACTCAACAAGGTATATTAGATGCTTTAATAGATGGTTTTGGTGCCGAGGGGGTGACTAATTTATACCCTGATTCTCTAGTGTTATTGCAGAAAAGTGGTTAACTTTAGTTTAATATCTCTAAAATATTATTATTAGCATTAAAGAATCTGTATTCTTAAGTAAGAAATTTATCAGACTAATTACAGATATAGGTACAATAGGACTTCAGTCTATGCTAACAATCACAATACTCAGCTCAGCTCTTATTAATTCCTTAATATAATAAATGATTCATTCTTGAGGGCAACTAACTATGAACAAATACATAATTAGATCATTTTGCCTCTAGCAAGATCCTACGTCCAGCAGAAGCTCATAACACATAGCAGTAATCGAAATTTACACAAAAACCAAATCATCAAAAGAAGTTACCTTTATCCTGCTGAACCTGTTTAGAATTAGCTTTAACCGGATTGTTCTTGAGCTTATTAATATTAGCAAGCTGAGCTTTTTTACTCTGCTCAATTTCTTCCATCAACTTATCCTCAACTGAAGTATCATACACTTTATCTACTCCAAATCCACTAGGCTTGTTTTCTAACCACTTCTTCATATTCCTTAACGGAATAATTACCTCATCGTCATCGTCATCATCTCCTTCCACATCATCATCCTCGTCCACTAAAAAATCATCCACATCATCATCTTCATATTCATCATCATCATCAAGATTTTCCATTTCTACTACATTATTTCCACTTTTTTCTTCATCCTTGATTGCAAAAATGCACACCCCAGTTCGTTTTTGCCACGGAAGAGAACGAATGCTTAAATGGGTCACTGTATTTGAGGGAAAAAACAACTGGGTTTGAGGTATCTTGGAATAAAGAGGAAGAATTTGTGAAATTGGGCTGCTTTTAATGGTAGCACAACATTGGGGTTGCCTAGGAAAATTTCCCAGGCTAAGCATTGCTTCAGTGGAAGTTACAGAATTTTAGGTAGCGGAATTGGGATGAGCTCAAGAAAAGGCAGTGATTGTTCTGCTTGGGTTTTATCAGTTATCAGTATAAGCTTCAGGATGGAAGATTTATCAGAGGTTTTTGTGGGAAGATGAAGATATAAGATTTTGACTTTAGTGAAATCTATTTGGATTGGATTAGGAGCCCAAATAAAAATGGGTATTTTGGGGGACTATAGCCATTATCAAGATGCTATTTAGAAATTAGCCACTATTTATTTTGATTTCAAAATAAACTGACTAATTTCTAAACAGTAGCCTTTTAGAGTGGCTATATGATATCATTTCCACGGCATGAGACATATTTGGCCCAGTTATGCACCATTTGTGATGTTCTGTTTTCTGCCGGACTTAGAGATTTATAACCTGGTTAGTTTTTTTTTTTTGGAGATTATATTGTCTTTGGATATGGAGATTATTGGATTCAAATGAAATTTGCACAAGTGGCCTTTTATGAAATTACTTTTTAAGTTCTGGCGGAATCAGCCACTGATATTTGCATCAAAGTTGGTTGCCTACATTACATTCCCTTGGAATGCGGTCCTTCCCCGAATCATGCGTGAATGCGGGATACTTTTTACACCGAGTTGATTTTATTTTTTTAAACTTATTAAGTTCTGTCATCGGTTAACTCAGGTGAGCTACATTTGCCTTGAAAAAAAAAAAGGCCATCATTTCCTTCGGGGTCAACCCATAAAATTGGAAAAATATAAATATGATAAAGAATTTCAAAAGAATGTTATTATACCCAGCTAAATTTTATATTTGTGAAAATTTATTTACTAATGTCTACAATAGTTTTACAAGGATTAACATTTAGTCCAATACTGAAAATTGGACTTCATTTCTTTTTTACGTTCATGCGTATAGGTGTCATGTGAATTCTACCTCAAGTGTGACTTTGTTTAAATCTTGATATACTTGATTGAATTTCAAACTTTGCTAAGTTGCTAACACAACTTTTTCCAATTTGCCGAATAGTTACACCATCAATGCTTCTACCTCGAGGTAAAAGGAAATCATTGATTGTGTTGTTTGTACNTAAAAATGGCTAACATGATTTATCCTATCCATGAAGATTATACTACTTGAGCATTTTTTTGCAGTCTGATGAGGGAGTTATATAGTAGCACTGAAAAATTGCATTGGAAGTCGGAAAATGTTTTCTATAGTTCAAAGTGAGACTTGATAATTGGGCGACTATCAATGAAGTGGATGTTAATAGGGCCGTCTGTAAGATAATTGCACTTAAGATACACTTTCAAATAGATTTGAAGTGCAACAAATATTTTCATGCAATTAAGCCCAAATAGGTCTGAAGCGAAAAAATTACACTTAAGGCCAAATAGGTCTGAAGTACAACCAATGTTTTCATGCACTTAAGGTCAAATAGGTCTGAAGTGAAAAAATTATACTTCAGATGCACTTAAGGCCAAATAGGTCTGAAGTGCAACCAATGTTTTCAGGGTGAAATGCAAAAATAGTCAGATTTACAAGTGGTAATTTAAAAATAGCCACAATTTTCAAAATAATCAAAATTTAGCCACTTTTCATGTAAAGATAAATCTGAATGAAAACATTGTTCAAAATTCGGAAAATATTCCAGCATAATATACTGGAGTTCGAATTTTTTACATGTGAGCTTCCAGCATAATATACTGGAGTTCCATCATAATATACTAGGCTTCCAGCATAATATATTGGAGTACCAACATAATATACTTCCAGTATAATATGCTGGAAATTCATACACAGGTGCTTCAATCTCCAATATATTATGCTGGAACTTTTCGTGTGCTAGAGTTCCAACATAATATGTTGGATGTTCATACACAGGTGCACCAATCTCCAGTATATTATGCTGGAACTTTCCATGTTGCAGCAAAATAGTGGCTATTTTTCAATGACTTTGCAAACGCTGGCTATTTTTCAATTACCAGTACGAAAACTGGCTAGCCCTTGCTATTTTCACATGTTTCCATGCACATAAGGCCAAATATGTTTGAAGTACAAATTGCCCAATAATAGAAACTTGTTATTCAAATTTTAACAATCTAATACACGATTTAACACCTAAATCTACTCAAAATGAGCTCAAAAATGAAACATAACCTCCAGATATCATCAAGAACAATTTTTAATCATCAATTTGTCAAAACAACAATAAATCTAAACAATCCATATAATAATAATAATAATAATAATAAATATAATAATAATAATAATAATAATAATAATAATAATAATAATAATAATAATAATAATAATAATAATAATAATAATAATAATAATAAAAGAGGAGGAAGAGGAAGAAGAAGGAGAAGGAGGAGGAGAAGGAGGAGGAGGAGGAGGAGGAGGAAGAAGAAGAAGAAGAAGAAACTCTAATCAGTAGTAAAAAAATAAGAAGAAACTCTAATCAATAGTAAAAATAAAGCGGTACAACAACTCACTACTGTAAAACAACATAAATCACCTTAAAATATGCTTACAAATACCATATAAATTCACGGTCATCTTTATTACCTTGACGAAGAAGAAGGAGAAGGAGGGAGAGAGAGAGAAAGGAGAAGCGGGGGGGGGGGGGGGGGGGGGGGGGGCAGGGAGAGAAGAATAAGGCATGAAATTGTCTATACTTCAGCTTGAGAAAATAAGGCAAAGTGACTATTTGGGCCAGTTTGATTGGTAAAGTACACCGATAGCGCTTAAAGTGGATAGTTTTGAATTTTTCTCATTGCTTGTCCCGTGGACAGAATTTCATATATAATTAGTGTTGCTCCTAGTTTGCCCCATGAGCAACACCTTTAAGTTTTAACCTTGAAGCTCTGTCAATAGGGTAAGCGGGAGTCAAAAATTAAAGATCACCTAAGTATCGTATTTTTGTAATTATTTGAGTTTAATTACTCGATCTTGCCCATCAGAAATTTTGTTGTAAATAGTACATAGCCGGTAAAAAAATTAGAGAAATCTACCCTCTATAGCCCGCTCAAAATTTTAATAGCCCATATTTTTTCCCGCTGACACGAAACGGCCCTTCGGCCCAAACTTATTGCATCTAATAGCCCGAAATATCTATTTTGTATACTTTTTGTATAGTGATAGTCTATTTTATACATTTTTTGTATATTGACAATCTATTATGTATAGTGACAATCTATTTTATATATTTTTTGTATAGTAACAATCTATTTAGTATATATTTTGTATAATGACAGTCTATTTTGTATATGTTTTGTATAGTGACAATATATTGTATATAAATTGTATAGTGGCAGTCTATTTAGTATATTTTTGTATAGTGATAGTCTATTTTGTATATATTTTGTATAGTGACGGTCTACTTAGTATATATTTTGTATAATGACAGTCTATTTTTGTATATGTTTTATATAGTAACAGTCTATTGTATATAAATTGTATAGTGACAGTCTATTTTATATAATTTTTGTATAGTGACAGTCTATTTTGTATATATTTTGTAATATACCAATATTCAAATCCATTTTTCACCGAAAGAAATTCATAAATATCTATGTAAGTATATACTAATGGTGGGCCTGAAATTATGATTCCCATCAAAATCAACTAATGACATACATGTGGAAATGAAAATTTATTTGGTGAAAACCAAAGGATTTCCCCAGCAAAGAAAGTTAGCCCGGATAAAAATAAGGCAATAACAGAGAGTTTGGGATTTTTATTCAAATGGTGGTTTCCCCTCTCTCTTTAGCTAATGATTTTCCTTTTCCACTTTTAAAACAAAATCAACAACGCTTGAATTCCTGGAAATACGTATTACTATACAGTCATTTCTTCAGCATCCATCAACAACAACCAGACTCTCTTTCTCTGTCTGTGTTTCTGTGATTTTAATTCCTCTTTTTTGGTACATAACAATTGAGGCAGTGATGATATTTTATCCGGATTCTGGGCTAACTATATCGGGCATAGAGACTATCCCACCCGTATCTTGGCCTGGCAAATCACCGGACGGCCGGCGATTCAAAGGTTTTTTCTTTGGATGCAATCGGTGATTTTGCAGCCATGGCGTGGTCGCCTCTCTTTTCGCGATCTGTCTTTGCAGATCTGAGCCTTAGTACTTTTGGGCTAGCCACAAGAATTATTTCTGGGGTATAAAACGTGTGTTGAAATTTTGGGCTATCGGATATTATAAGTTTGGCTCGAATGGCTATAAAATGTATATCGGATATTATAAGTTAATACTAAATGAGAAACTTTTAGAAACCACTATGTTTTAGTGGTTATTAGCTAGTTGTAGCTACCATTTACTATATTGCTTCCTATAGCTATGTTTTCAGATTTTTTAGAGTGTATTCAATGTATTTAAGCTACTGTATTCATGAATACAGTAGCATTTCTAGGCATGAAACGAGGGATTACAGCTAGATAAATTTTTGTATTCGACTGTATTTATGGCGTGAAACACGGGATTACGGCTGGACAGATTATTGTATTCGACTGTATTCACGGTGTGAAACAGGGAATATACGGTTTTTAAACGGAAAGTGAATCAATTAACATAATAGACTCCTAATATAACTCAACAAACTCAATTATAACACACAAATTTTGTATTTCCAATTATAAAAAAGATTCTCAACCGAAAAATACCCCAAAAACATAGCAATCTTCAGAGAAATTATATAATACATCTGAATACATAAATTATATTAATTAAAAAAAAAAATATGAATACATTCATGGAATATAGCAAGACAGTGAATACAATGAAATACATAGAATACAGCGGGATATATTGAAATACAATGAAAAACAGACAATGAATACAATGAAATACATAGAATACAACGAGATACATTGAAATACAATGGAAAAAAAGACAATAAATACCATGAAATACAGCGAGATACATTGAAATACACTGAAATATATTAACAGAAAATTCATGTTGCTCAGCCCCCAACTCCGTTGTCTTTGTTCAAGAACAACCCTAATGTCGTCTCGTTGAAGCAGCATCAGTATCCAGTCCTCGCTCGCCATCACCGTTGCCTCCGGTTGCCGACGATTAGCACGTAATTACCGACGAAATAACGGAGGTTTTTGTTGACCCGATATGTTGCGTCAGAGAATGAGATTGGAAGGTTGAGGGTGGCGGTATCAATGAATAACGGCCACGGTCGAAACGGTGACGGTGGCAATTGCTCCAGCGTCCGGCGGAGGAGAAGACATCGGGAAGTAGAGAGAGAGAGAGAGAGGGGGAGAATAAATATGGGGTAGGGGATAGGAGAAATTTGAGGGGATATGAGAGAGAAAAATAATACAAAGCTTATTTTATGGGTTAAGGGTAGGAGGTGACCATAAATAGATATTTGACTATAAAAAATCAAAAGGTAGCTATGGAATATAATTTTTTAAAAGGGTATTTATTTAAAATAAATAAGGTAACTAATCCTACTAAAATTTGGTAATATTTGGAGCTGATTTGAGGTGATTGAGGTTGAATTTTGAGGGGCCGTCATTATTGAGCTTGAAGCTCTTTAATCTGAAGAAGGAACATAGTTACCTAACAGTATACTGCTACAGTATATAATATACAATAAAAGAATATTGCTTTATTATACAATTTACTGCAATATACTTCAATAATATACAATATTGCAATAGTATAGTGCAAGAGCATACAACTCTACAATAATATACAACAACAGTATATTATAAAGTATACAACATACTAACAATATTACTATAAAAAACTGAAATTAGCTACGAACTTCGTCACTAGTTTGTTGCTAAATCGCTCGTAGCAAAAAGAATTTCTTGATAATCTGTCGCTAATTCATCGCTAAATAGAATTAGCGATAAATTTTTTTTGCTTAGCTACATAATTTATTTATCGCTAGTTTCGAGCTTGTTAGTAGTTATATACTGTAATAGTTTACAACATACTGTACTAATATACTTGAAATGCTATTGTATGAACCATATGGGTGCCATTGTGTAAAGCTAAAATTATGGTTAGTCCGAATATGGTGGCTGATAATTCTAAATAAAATAAAATAGGTCCACAATTGAAGGAGAATTTGGGGCTTTGGGTTTGAGAATTGAAAACTTAATAGTTATTTCGAGTTTAAATTTGGGTGGGTGTTGTTAGAACTTATTGTAAATATTTGTAAGAATTTGAAACTGAAGTTTGAGTTCAATTAGAGCTGATTTGAATTGGGTTTGATCGAATATATCAATGTAAAAATTTGCTCCTGCTGAGATGATGTCTATTTTTTAATTTTCTGTTGTGCATAAATAGGTATTTATTTTAAATACTTAATAGATAAGATCTTTATGAATATAGCGGTTAATATTTTAGTATTCTGCAGGTATTCATGAAATTTTTCTCAAAAATTTTTTAAACTTGAACTAAATCATGTTCAAATAAGTACTTAAGGGGCGCTCAATAAGATTGGTGGTCTAAAGCCCAAACTTTAATAAAATGCCTTATTCTAAAAAAACAAACAAATATTTTTATGTGAAGTCAATTTTTTTAGCTTTTGGAGATGTAAAGCCGTCAATATTTTTTTTATAAACTGTTAAATATCTCCTGAGATATTGTTGATCTTAGGTAGTAGAACTCGATTCAAGAAATAAATAACTTGCTAATTTTTGATATCTCAATTTACTTCGTGCATTGCCTGAAACTTGAGAAAAGAAACAAAAAAGAGATAAAAAGATACGCAACTTCAATTCAACTCTTATTTTTTATAGAATAATAATAGTACTAGTATTTCTTATAGTTAAAAACTTGAACTCTTTCAGAAACAAAGAAAGAGAGTATATTGAAAGGAGCATTTGCAAATACTCATTATTTAATATTAGCTTGGCCATTATCATTTTGTTTACCTTGAAAATGGTATTAACAATTACATTTGATTTTGTGGTTTTAAAAATATGTGATTTATTTCGATACTAGTTGTTAGGCAATAGATGCTAAGTGTAAGTAAAGAGAATAAGATATGCAAACCAAAGCTATCGCAAGACTAGGCCTCGAGCTGGCTGGAACAGGGGGCCTCAAGGTCTAGTTAGGGCAGTTAGCAATGAACGATCGATGAAGAAACAATGATATCGAAGGCATCGAGATAGCCTTTTGTGGTTAGTAATGGGCAATAAATGAAGAACAAAGAATGAACAATAAATGAACAAGCAATAAAGTCTGTAAAGTGATTGTAGAGCACGTTTAGGCAAGAAAAGCAGAGAATGTTCTATTGTATTCAATCTTCATGTGTCCTACAAAATGGCAAGGGTCCCCTTTATATAGGAGGGGGAAATCCCAACATAGTACATGTCTAATAATGACAAGGAAATGCTATTGGTACAGCTGTATAATGGCTTAGTACGGATTTGTACTAGTTTTGCAGACTTGGTCAGCTCTAGCCACGTATCCTTGGGAGCTTTCCCGCCTATCCATGACGATCATCGATTTGTACTGCTCCGAGATTGACCACAGTGAACCTTTGATATATTCCCTCGAGGACGCACCTCGGGGTCACACTTCAAATTCTGCTTCGAGCTTCTCGAGGTCGGGCGTAGAGAGCCACAGTAGCCCCACAGTCGAACTCCCCGATTTTGGCCGTATACAGATAGTCCCCGCGTTTCTCAGAATGAAATGATAAGAAACGATCTTGAGTTCTTGCCTCTTCGATACCCCTATTGTGACGTCAGCCACGTGAGATCATTAAATGTTGTGACAGAAAAGTTGTATAGAGGTCTTGTCAACACGGTTCTCGAAAAGCCCACGAACCGCTATTGATCGCTCTTTCAACTCCTCCAATACACTTAGATGACTCTTATAAATACTCCAATTCCCTATCTTTTAAACCTTTGCGACATCTTTAAATCTTCAAATCTTTGTTAATAGTTTCCTGCCTTCACCATTCTTCTGTGTTTACTTCTTACTTTGAAACTTTTGTTATAACCATGGCCAAAACTTCTAAGACAGTACCTCGAAAAGAGGAAGCCCCTTCTTTGTCTCGCTCGTCTAAGAGCAAAAAGGTAGTGCCTCCTTGCATTGAGGAGTGTATTCATGGGCCCTTCGATACATCCTCCGATTTCAAAATTGAAAAAACTTCTTCGGTACCGGGCCGATACGAGCCCATGTCTCGATACATTAGTCCAGTAACCGACACTGAGAAGGTGAAAATAGATTGCCGCTGGGGAGAGGCGGTGCAAGTAGTGATCCCTTCATCGGAAGAGGATATAACTACACACAGAGCTGGTTTCCTCAGCGTATATGATAATAGGTGAATTATACTATAATTGGACCCTAATAGAACCACATTTTTGTATAGCTTTGTGGTAAAAAGTGATAACCAAATGCTCTGATTAGTGCTTTTCATGCTTTGCAAGCTATATCCAACTAATGAAGTCGATGGAGCAAGTTTGGGATCAATTACGGAGAAAAGGAGGCCAATCAAACAATGCCCACGAAATGCACCAAGTAAAGAGACAACAGCAGAGCTAAACTTGGCCTGCCGCGGTCAGACCGTAACCGCGGTAGGACCGCGGCAGAGCAGAGCTGCAGATTCAGGGGACCTATTTGGTCGCGGTCCTGGCGTAACCGCGGTGGGACCGCGACAGAACGCGAAAAAGCCAGGGACGAAAGTGTCAAGTCGGGAAAACTTGGTGTAAACCCTTATAAAAAGTAGGAATTCGGCCATATTAGGGCAGATTTGTTTTGGAGAGTTCTTGGTCAAGAAACACAAGTGTGAGAGATCACCCAAAAACATCATAGTTCTTTATTTCTTCTTTTTCTTGCAATTCTCCATGATGAATATTTTCATAGATTATCTTTACGTTGTTATGAGTAGCTAAAACCAATTATCTAGGGGCCATGGGTGAAACATGAAAGTTGTTGTTTGACATTTAATTCGACAAAGTTGGTTTGTCAAATTGGATTGTTTATTTAATTCTACTTTTAATTATTTTGCTGAGTAGCTAATAGTGAAATACTATCTACGAATCTAGAGTTGAACTCGAAAGTGGGAATTCTAGATTTCATATAGAATTAAATAGAGCAGGTTCTTGAACCCGGGCCTCGGGGAATGGATTCGCAATTGGGACAGACATATACCCAATTGCCCTGCTTGGTTGGAATACAGGAATTGTAAATGCGTTCTTGTTAATCTTAATTCCATAGACATATAGGCATTGAGTTAGCTTGAATAGGCGAGTAAGAACTCGACAGATTCTTATGAGTAATATAAACCCTGTCAATCAACAATCCAGATAAATCAATTAGTCGTTTTAAGCCAAGAACACAACACGATTGTTAACTAGCCCGTGACCCTGGAATATCTTCTCCTATTGTTTGTTAATTAAACTTGCTATTCGTTTAGTTAATTGCTCTAGTTAGATTATTTCTTGATAGTTAGGTAGTACAACAAGTACATC
The DNA here is from genome assembly GCF_001879085.1 of Nicotiana attenuata. Taxonomy (NCBI): domain Eukaryota; kingdom Viridiplantae; phylum Streptophyta; class Magnoliopsida; order Solanales; family Solanaceae; genus Nicotiana; species Nicotiana attenuata. The sequence goes on from NW_017672090.1 coordinate 73,792, forward strand.
TCGATTTTGTGAAAAAACATCTTGGATAGATAAAGTAATTGGGTTTGAATCAGTCAACAGTTAATCATAAGTCTTCGTGGGAACGATACTCTACTCACTACTCTATTACTTGGCGATCACGTGCACTTGCGTGAGTGTTTTGGTCGCAACAAGTTTTTGGCGTCATTGCCGGGGACTTAGAAATTAGCTACTTGAATGAATTGAGCTTTTATTATTTATTTATTCGAGTTTTAACCTTTAGTTCACTTTGATTTTGTTAATACGGGACTTTCTATTGAATGCGAAGAAGTAGAAGCGCAAACAATCTCCTTCCTCTCGATCCCGAAATTGAAGAACACTTCATAGATTGAGGAGGGAGGTGGACGCCAGAACCAGAATTGAAAGAGAGTTGGACATCGTAGTTCAACCACAGCCAATTGAGATGGCGGGTAATGAGGAACGCGCGGTGATTGAAGCCGCAAGGCCCAGTCTGGCTAATATGACTCAGGCTATCGTGAAGCCTGATATCACTGGGCACTTTGAGCTGAAACATACATGGTGCANCTAGTTCCCGAGGGTAGACTAGGTTTTTCTTTCTTGTTCTTTGTATAGGGCTCCCTGTGGGAGTGTCGTAAGTGTATCTTTGTGCCATTATTTATAATAAAAAAGGAAACCTTGGGTTTTCCCTCTATATAAATTTCCTCTTGCTTGTGTCTTTGTTTAAGTTTTGAGTTTTGACGCTTGTCGAAAACCAGTCCGATGTGTCGTACTTATAATGTAAACCCCTTATGTTTTCATGCTTGATGAATGATCGATAATAGCTGACTGTTTAGGGCTCATTCCTCGAATCATGTTTTGATTCGGGCTCATTGACCCTTAGGTCTTCAACATATTGGCCCTTAGGCTCTTCAGATCGGCCCTTAGGCTCTTTAAGCTGGCCCTTAGGCTCTTACGCATTGGCCCCTAGGCTCTTTTAGGCTGGCCCTTAGGCTCTTACTCGTTGGCCCTTAGGCTCTTTTTAGATTGGGTCGATGCGACCTCTAATATGGCTATAGTTTTCCCTCATTTGGCTAAAGACTTTGGAAGTTTTGATTATGCCTTGGCATGTTTTATGTTCGTCCGACTCTTCGACGACTCAAATAAGAACCTCGATTATGAGTCGATGTGTGACGATAATTGAGTACCTCGGGAGGTCTCCTTGAAGGCTGAGTTTTCGAAGCTTTTTTGTTGAAGGCTGATTGTCTCGAAGCCTTTTCATTGTTTGGAGCTGATATGATCGAAGATCCTTTGCTTATGCCGAGGGTAGCCTGATTAACCGGTTCTTTTCGAAGTATATTCGAAGTATTTGAAGGCCTTTAATTTTGTGGCGGCGGTCGGACGTCTCCGAGCCGCGTTAATTTGGCCGGAGCCTTTTGGTATGACCGTAGTCTTTATGTTCGGCCTTAGCCTTTAGTCCCCGGGTGAGATGACCTCGGCGTCTATATCGAGGGTATGCCTTTTCAGGGATCTTACAAGTTCGGATACATAGCCTTGGCCTTAATATCGGGGTTATGCCTTTTTAAGGTCTTATAAGTTTGGGCATGCCTCGTTGAGGTCTTACAGATTCGATGTTGCCTCACTGAGGGCTTGCGAGCTCGAAGTTGCCTGATCGAGGTCTTACGAATTCGAGTTCTCGATAGTTCGATGGGATGACTGTCAATGACAGTCCCCAAGTGTTCGAGAGTTTTTGGCCCTTGAGCCATCTTATGAGAAAGTAGTGAACTTCTTCGAGGCCCAAAGTGTTTTGATAAGCAAAGAGGCTTGCTCAATTACTTGATATATGCGTACATGTTTTTTGCCTTTGGAGGCCGATTATTCTACATGGACACGGTTTATTTGATCATTTGGCCCAATACAACACTCTCCTATCGAGGTCCTCCTAGGCATAGTTCGATTTCTTCTGAGAGGTGACCTCCCGGGGTGATGCCCCCTAGTATTTGAGGTTGATCGAGGAGAAGCCTTGAATATTTGATGAGTTCTCCTTAGGTAGCATATGGATATTGCCTCGTTAAAAACCTCGCCGGTAAAACCTGTTTGGTATAAAACCCGATCTAAGGGAAAAAGAGCGAAACGCATGCTTTAAAACCCAAGGTCTTCGAGCTGGAGGGTGCTTCGATTCCTCTCAATCGAACACCTGAAATAAGTTAGTATAAAACATAAATGAAAAGGGAGAGGGTTGTACGTTAGTAATGATAATGTTCGAGCCTCGATACGTTTCAATTGCTTGCTCCGAGGACGCGGAACGGTCCTTTATTCACTCATTCGGATGTAGCTGAGAATGTCGGTTGTGGTTGCTGCTTGGCTGATTGCTCATCCTTAGGCTTCTTTGATGTAGATGGCGTCGATGTCGGTGCCACATCGTGCACCGCGAACATCTCTCTTACTGCATGCTGCTCCCCGTACACTGCTTTTACTCCATCCTTGGTCGGAAATTTCATCATTTGATGAAGGGTTGATGGCACTGCCCTCATTCTGTGTATCCACGGCCTTCCAAGTAGGGCATTGTATCTCATGTCACCTTTGATGACATGAAACTTGGTATCTTGGATTGTACCGGCCACGTTGATCGGGAGGATGATCTCCCCTTTCGTTGTCTCGCTCGCCATGTTGAATCCACTGAGGACTCGCAGGTACGATCTGGTCGAGCAGTCCGAGCTGCTCCACCACCCTCGACCTAATTATGTTGGCCGAGCTACCTGGATCCACGAGCACACGTTTAATTTGAAATTTATTCAAAAGAAAAGAAATTACCAGTGCGTTGTTATGAGGCTGAGACAAGGTCTCGATTTCCTCTTCGCTGAATCTGAGAGCAGCCTCTGGTATGTAACTCCGAGTTCGCTTTTCCCTGGTGATGGATATTTTCGTCCGCTTGACAACGGGTCCCTGTGGGGCGTCGACCCCTCCAATGATCATGTGGACGACATGTTGTTGTTCTTCTGGTTCGTTCTTCCTGTTCGCTTCTCTTTCCCGAAATTGGTTTTTAGCTCGATCGCTGAGGAACTCTCAAAGGTGCCCCTCGCTGATCAGTCGAGCTACCTCTTCTCGAGCTGTCTGCAATCCTTGGTCCTATGACCGTGAGTGCCGTGATATTTGCATACCAAGTTAGGGTTCCTCTGTGAAGGATCTGACAGTATGTGTTTTGGCCACCTGGTATCTTTGATTTTACCTATGGCCGATACGATGTCCGAGACATCGACGTTGAAGTTGTACTCAAATAGTCGGGGTGCCTCTACCGGCCTAGTGCGCCTATCGAAACCGGCTTTACACATGAGTCCCCGGGAACTTTGACCTCAATCTATCCTTCGATCGCCTCGAGATGTATTACGCCTCGTGGCGTTTCTTCGATCTGCTACATACGGCTGGTATCTTTCCTTGTTTGGTCTCGACTCCCTTTCTGTAGACTTTGGTTCCTTCGCTAGGAGCCTGCTTGGATATACTGAGCCAGAGGGGGCTCCCAATTGGTCATCCTCAACCCTGATCTTCGATTGATATCTGTTGTGTACATCTGCCCATGTCATGGCGGGATATTCGATCAAATTTTGTTTTAGCTGCTTCGAAGCTACCGAGCTTCGTTCGTTCAAACCCTGAGTGAAGGCCCGTACTGCCCAGTCATTAGAGACTGGTGGTAATTCCATTCGCTCTATTTGAAAGCGAGATACAAATTCCCTTAGCATCTCGTTTTCTCTCTGTTTGATTTTGAAGACATCGGACTTTCTGGTGGCGACCTTGATGGCACCAGCGTGTGCCCTCACAAAAGAGTCTACCAACATGGCAAATGAATCTATTGAATTTGGGGGTAGGTTATGATACCACATCATATCCCCCTTTGACAGTGTTTCTCTAAATTTCTTCAGCAAGACGGATTCAATCTCGTCATCCTTTAAGTCATTCCCTTTTACAACACAAGTATAAGCGGTAATGTGCTCATTGGGGTCTGTGGTCCCGTTATACTTCGGGACGACGGGCATTCTGAATTTCTTCGGGATAGGCTTCGGAGCCGCACTTGATAGGAATGGTTTCTGTACGAACTTTTTTGAATCTACGCCCTTCAGAATCGAGGGTGCGCCCGGGATCTGATCGACCCTCGAGTTATAAGTCTCCACTTTTTTATCGTTACCCTCCATCTTCTTTTCTCCCGATTCAATCCTTTTGGTGAGGTCCTCGAGCATCTTCATAAAAGCGGGGTCTGCTGCTGATCCGTTGTCGCTCGATCTCTCTGGTGCCTGTTCGACTCGAGGAGCCGTTTTCGACGTTGCTGTGCTTGGAGTTTTTTGCTGACTTTATAGCTGAGCAATAGCCACCTGTTGTGCTTGCAACATCTCAAAAATGACTTGAAGGCTAACTTCTCTTTCCTCCCGAGCTGGAGTCCCCTGTGCTTCATGTTGGTTTTCCCCATGCACACTTCCGTTGGTATGAGAGCTCACATCGATATGCACAGCGTTGCGTGAGCCTACATCGACGGGGATTTGTGCTGGTACCACCCCTGGGTTTTGCGGTGGTACACCGGCATCTGCACCGTTCTCTTCATGAAGCCCAATACCGTTGTTTTCGTGTGCATTTGCTGAGCTAGACATTTTTTGACCTGAAATCAAAGATTCTTGGACAAGAAAAAGTGTGAAGAATAACTTGTATTTTTAGAAAACTAGCACCAAAACGATCACTATTATTTTTAGCCCCACGGTGGGCGCCAATCTGTTTACTTTGAAAATGGTGTTAACAATTATATTTGATTTTGTGGTTCTAAAAATATGTGATTTATTTCGATACTTGTTGTTAGAAAATAAATGCTAAGTGTAAGTAAAGAGAATAAGATATGCAAACCAAGCTATCGCAAGACTAGGCCTCGAGCTGGCTGGAACATGGGGCCTCAAGGTCTAGTTAGGGCAGTTAGCAATGAACGATCGATGAAGAAACAATGATATCGAAGGCTTCGAGATAGCCTTTTGCGGTTAGTAATGGGAAATAAATGAAGAACAATGAATGAACAATAATTGAACAAGCAATAAAGTCTGTAAAGTGATTGTAGAGAACGTTTAGGCAAGAAAAGCAGAGAATGTTCTATTGTATTCAATCTTCATGTGTCCTACAAAATGGCAAGGGTCCCCTTTGTATAGGAGGGGGGAATCCCAACATAGTACATGTCTAATAATGACAAGGAAATACTATTAGTACAGCTGTATAATGGCTTAGTACGGATTTGTACTATTTTTGCAGACTTGGTCAGCTTTAGCCACGTATCCTTGGGAGCTTTCCCGCCTATCCATGACGATCATCGATTTGTACTGCTCCGAGATTGACCACAGTAAACCTTCGATATATTCCCTCGAGGACGCACCTCGGGGAAAATTCTGCTTTGAGCTTCTCGAGGTCGGGCGTGGAGAGCCACAGTAGCCCCAAAGTCGAACTCCCCGATTTTGGCTGTGTACACATTTGTGAATGCTCAACTACGGTACGGTGAAATATTGAAAAACTTTTTTCGAGTGATATTTCAAATAAAATAATGGTTTTTACTCACAAATTTGTGACCTTTTTTCAGTGGCTTTCAAGTACGCTTTCTCAAATTCATTGTCAAATGGAGTAATGTTTTTGTACAATCAAATAAAAGATGTTCAACCCTTGCCTTGTGCAATCAGGGACGAGGTCGTCACAAGATGTGAGATGAATGAAGATTTTATCTACTCCAGCTTTATTTCTTAGAGTACCACATTTGCACAATCTTTCATTTTCTTGACATGATTGAACAAGAAAAACCTCTTTCCTCGATTCAACAACTCAGCTTTTATTGATCATTCTTAATCATCAACAAAAATGGTAACATAACTACCACAAAAGCATATTGTTATATGTATAGCAAATTTCCCTCTTCTTTTCAGTTTGAAGTTTAATGTTAACATCATAATAAATGCAATGTTGTTATCTACTGTGTCTCTCCGACTTATGAAAAGAAAAGATACAGCCACCTTACCCCGTCACCAAAAAAGAAATTGAATCCAAAAGATAAAAGATAAGGGGGGAAATTAGAAAAATATGTTGGAAAATAGATTGGGCTAAAAACGCCAGTTGGATCTATTGTCACAGTCCATGTCTATACATTATTGAGAAATTTTCAGAAATTTCTTATAGCTACCATATACACAATTACTTTCTATAGCTATTATTAAATTGTTAGGGTAGTGTATTCGCTGTATTCTCGCTGTTGTATTCATGAATACAGCAACAAAAAGCGCCTAAAAATCAGGATAGTCCAGCTGTACGCGCATGTATTCACATGTATTCGCGCCATGTATTCATGAATACAGCAGCAAAAAGCGCCTAAAATCAGGCAGTCCAGCTGTACGGGCATGTATTCACGATGTTGTATTCATGAATACAGCAGTAAAAAGCGCCTAAAATCAGGGCAGTCCAGTTGTACGCGCATGTATTCACAAGTATTCGCGCCATGTATTCATGAATACAGCAAAAAGCGCCTAAAATCAGGGCAGTCCAGCTGTACGCGCATGTATTCACATGTATTCGCGCTGTTGTATTCATGAATACAACAGCAAAAAGCGCCTAAAATCAGGGTAGTCCGGCTGTATGCGTATGTATTCACATGTATTCGCGTCATGTATTCATGAATACAGTAATGAGAATCACCTTAAAAATAGGTATGTCCAGTTGTCTAAGAGAGAGGAAAAACATAAAAGCGTATTTCATGCCTCAATGCTAGTATATACTATAAATACTTATTTTGCTATAAAATATAAAAGGTAGCTATAGAAANTAGATCTTACATATTTATCTATTTATTTATTACATCAAGCAAAAAAATGCACATCATATATATATATATATATATATATATATATATTCACAGCGTAATTGTTGATTTGAGAGAATGGACTAAAGTTAGCTTTCCATAATTCATAGAAATTAGGCATAGGTCATAATCATTAATGTATAGTTGATTGGATATTACTTAGGTGCAGGGCAAGAGATTTTTGAATTCTGTTCTAGTAATAGCATTTGGTTGGCATCATTAATTGGTAAAGAAGGACTAGGAAAATCTGTTTCTTTTGACTTCTACAGTTACAACATTTTCTTTGCTTTCCTACTTAATTTCCTCTATTTGACATATTTAGTACTATTAGGGAGACTTGTTACTCTTCATAGTGGAGGATGTAGTAGTCGGAGAACGGGCTCATCTGGATCCAATACTTTCAATACAGAGCATAAATTTTTGTATAAAAATTCATAAAAATTACAACAAATAGTAGGCCTGAATCCATAATTTTAAGGTTGAACCTATAAAACTTAAATCCTAAATCCTGAATTCGCTTATGGTTCTTCAATAGAACCTAAAAATGGTTGTCCTTTCAATATGCACCATAACTTTTTTTCTAAATTCATGTTAGTACTTCTTTAATAGAGTGTTAATTAAGTGAGACATTTAAGAGAGATAAATAATTGTCTAGACAAATACTTTATGACAGCTAAAACTATATTACTATATCCTTAATAAAATACCAAAACATTAAAAGACATAACGCAAAATAAAAGATATATAATATTATGAACAGGAGATCATAAAATACTACTATGTAATATGTTTACAGAATATTTAGGAAAAGAGCTAAAGCGGTTTTGTCATTTATTGTGTCATTCTGGTCAAAATACAAAACTCTTTCAAAATGTTTAAATATGTGTCTTCTGAGACTACTAATATATAAAACTAAGCTATGCATAATTATGTGGAAGCATCACCTCAATTACGAAGATGAACATGACAAAACTGACCAAATGTATATTACTCTATTTAAGAGGAAAGGAAAAAAGGTATCATTAGACATTATACGCAAAATATGCGAAGATTGAGACATTATTATTAGGATTCTAGGTTTGAGATTCTTTTTGGACTTATTTTTGTCATTGTATGTATATAACAGCTAGAAGACATTTGATCAACCCTTTCTTTCCCATAAATTAACCTTAGTCTCTTGAATTGTAATCGTATAAGTTATTTTCTTTGATTCTCCAAATTTCTATTTTTATTTTAAGGTCAGCATTCACATAATTATGTAACAGGTAGAAGCTGCATAAGTATTTAATTTGGTTGAGATAACTCACGAATGCACACCGACGAAATTTAAAACAAATGGAAGATGTATTTGTATAACTAATGATATATATATATGACATATATTTGCTTAAAAGTTAAAAAAAAGATTTTGAAGTTGAGATGAAAAATGATTATTAAAAGTTGAAATTGTGTTTGGACATACATTTTACTTAAAAGACATTGAAGTTTTGTGAGTAGAAAACTTCAAAAAAAAAAAAACTAATCACTTTTTGGAACTTGAAAAATTTATCTTTAAAAATCGTCCAAAACCCGTTTACTTTTTATAACTAAACAATATTTTCAAAATATCTTTTGAAAAAATTTATGACCAAATGGGAGCTTAATCAATTGTGCCAAACCTAATTTATTTCATTGTTTACGTCATTATTTCACTATGTTGATCTTCGAAAGCGCACGATATTCGTAAGAAAGACACAATTTTTACGTCATTTTGTTAGTAAAACATCATAAATTGGATGGCATGTGATGATTCTGTGTATCTTTGAAGTGGGACAGAGATTTTGCTTATTATGCAATGATTTCTAACACAATTCTCTCTCTCTATATATATATATCTAGGTTTTAGACTATCAATTCGATTAGCCACTTTGTAAAGAAAATAGTAGGAAACCTTTTTTTGTCCTTCGAGTTCAATAATTTTACTCTCTTCATATTTTTTTATTTTTGAGAGTCAGTGTATAATTATTAGTGATGAGAATGTTGGACATTTCAGTGAATGATTGCGAGGAGTGATTTACTGCATCAATAGGATATTGACACAAGTGGATTGTAGTTCTCATTTATTTATTTAGTTTTGTTTTCTTTTTCTTTCTTTTCTCTATGATGGTCTTTTTTTATTCCGGAAAATGTAAGCCAAAAATTATTGCTCCTACATGCATATCTCGAATTATAGCTCAATTAGACTTATTGGCAGATAAAATCCGCCTTTAACCACCCCGGAAAAGTATGGCTTAAACTATTAAAAAGTGCGGCATTTAAACCTTGTAAATCAATTTTAGCTGATGATTATTTATTATTTTATTATAATGTATTTTTATCATTATATGAATTATAATAAGAAGTCTAGCTAGGTTAATTAAACTACACTATTCGAAAAGCTAGTGGATTGAATGCCTAACTTTACATTTGACAAAAAAAAAAAAAAAAAAAAAAAATAGAATAAACTAAAAAGAATCTTGAAAGCTTGAATTTAGAAAACCTCGTTATAGGAATTAGAGCATACCATCAATTTAAAAATAATAATTAGTCTAAGCTATTAGCTATGGGGGTTAGAGTTTGGTGCAATTGCAATGAGAAAGTGAATAAAATTGCATGTGTCCCTCTCCCAATCCACTCCACCGACCAAATTCAAAAAAGTTACGTAATAAATATATTTTGGGTCCCTTTGTTTGTTATATTGGAAATTTAATTTCATAAATCAAAGGGGTAGATAACAACCTATACCAAAATCCTCAACTCCAAAAGTAAAAGTTAAGATTGCTCTTCCTTCAAAATCAGTCTCACTCCAACGAGAAAACGATCTTTTATGATTAGTTATGATTTAAATTTTTTCGTGAAAAAAGTTATATAACTAAATTAATAGTTGTAAATTGTAATGAACCATAAAATTGATCACCCCACTATCTCACCCAACCGAAGTCTCGTCTTCTAAATTTAAAAGGAAATTACTGACGAACTCGAAATCAGAAAAAAAAAAAAAAAAAATCTCGATAACTAAAATAGGGAAATTATTGGAAATTTTTAAAAAAAGAAGAAGAAGGAAAGTGAAGCAAAACATAACAATGTACAAAATGCTATATATATTTTTTCCATTTTCCATTTTATAAATTAGTGGTCATTGCTATGTGACAAAATTGTAGCATTTGCATGGTCCCTGCTATCCTGGCCCCTTCGCGAGAATCAATCATTTTATAAATGTATAAATAATTAAATAAGTTACATCTATTAATTTAAAATGTAATTATTTCTTATATATATCAACACAAATACGTAATCCATCAGACAACACATTCCGATATATAATCCTGAGAATGGGCAACAATGCTCTCTCCCATCGCATGTCCACTAGAGTATTTTATTTTAATTTTAGGTGCATAGTCAAACATTGATGAAAGTGAATGCTATTGACTCGGTACACACAACCAAATAATTTAATTAAAATCAAAACTAGAAAAAGTTTTTTAATCAAAATATTCGTACAAATTTTTGCTAAATATTGTGAACTTTTTTTTTTCTTCAAAATTTCAAATTTCACATAGGACTGAACTCAAGAGATCAAATTATTTTTCAAACCTTTGTCTGAACTCCAGATAATAATTTCAGTATCAAAAGTTGAAAAGTCTAAACTGGATGATAACTCATGTGACTTGTCAGAAAGTAGAAATGGCTAAGTAGATGTAGAGGCAAGACAAGATTTAAACTTTACAAATTTAAATTTTAAGGTTTTTAAAATTGAACATATTTGTATTTTTAAAATTATGAATTTAAATTTATTATATATTGCAATTTTAATAAAATTTATATAGAAATTTATGTTCTATAACGAAGTACCTAATTCAGATGAACCCGATGTCACAAACGCTGCATCTGTCCCTGAGTAGATGGGGAGTGTGTCTCCATGTCTGAAATGCATAGGACTATATATATATATATATAAGGATTTGTTAATTATGGAGTCCAAGCTGTCCTCTATATATTACTCCTACTGTGTTTCCAGCAAGAGGGGCATATATATCTACTATGCTGCCTTTGGGCATAAATTGTCATGTCTTCTTTCATTGTTTGATGTATACATAAATCTATTGTTCTAGCCCGTTCGATATAAGAATTTTTTCATTTTTTTGAAAAAAAATTCAATTTTTACGAAAACAGTGTTTGGCCATAAAATTTTCAATTTTCACTTGAAGATGAATTTTGAAATTTTTCGAAAATTTGAAAAACTCCAAAAAACTGTTTTTCAAAATTCACTCAGATCACTCACAAAATTTTAAAAAAAGAAAACCTAAAATTATATTCATTTTTTACTTGAAAACAAAATTCACTCTTTTTTTGGAGTTTTACAATTCTTATGTCCAAACGCCCTCTTAATCTTTCCCCGTCCCTACCCTGCACGCCCCCTGCACCTACCCCCTCCCCGTGCCAGCCCACTCGCACCCCAAGCCCAGTACTACAACCCAAACCTCCACCCTCCCCGACCCCCTGCCCATCCCTTGCCTTCGACCCAAACTCTCAGATCATGACTGCCAGCCCAACCCCTCGCCCACCCACCCCTCGTCCCTCATAGTATTTGTATAAATTATATATTAAAGCAATTGAGGTAATTTCTTACTTACTGATCAAACATTAGAAAATTAGTTAAAAAATCACTTATTTTTCATGAAAATCCGTTCCTTCCAAACACACCCAGTAATTAAAAAAATAAAAAGCAAAAACACCCATAATTTGTTATATTGGCCGACTACCTAATCAACATTCCAAAATTTAGATATTTTAATTTGTAATTCTATTAGGAGTATAATGTAAATGTTCAATTTCTTTCTACTTTAAATATTCTATTTGGTACGAGATGAAATTGCTTGACACACGAACTCAAAATTAATAACCAATGTTAGGACTGAGAGGCATATGATGGCCTCTCTAGAAATGTACTATTAAATTTTATAGTATGACGTATATATATGACTTTAAGTGGTTGATTAATCCAGTAATGGTTTAATCTTATATTCACTGATAATGTTAATAAATTTTACCATAATCAATGTAATTTAACCTACTGTAGAGAGAATGCAAGCTTTATTTTCTAGGCTATTAGTTTTATTGAGACTATGGATACCTTCAATTACCTATAAGATTGCATGATAATGTAAATTTAATGTAAATTACCTATAGAAATTAAATTCGCAAGTAATATGTACTTTATTTTAAAGTAATATATGTACTTCACATAAGGCCATTGATTATAGTTTTTACAAAAAATCTAAGGCCACTGATTATGATTTCTACCAAAAGTATTGGGAAATGGAGCAATAAATACAAAATAGGAGTAATCATTAACCTCTTTCAAAGAATATGTCGCCAAGATTTTTCTCCATTAATACTCCCTGAAATATTGTAAGAGTGTAGGTGCAATAAATTGAAATGACAAAAATTTAGCTGGTAGGTTAACAACAGTAGACTAAAGACCATAGGTTAAAAGTTGGAAGTTTAATTAAATGCTTGAACTGTATAGCTATTGGAAGACAGCGAAATTCACTATATTAGCAAAGTAGTACGTACTATCTTAGTATTGTCCCTACAGGTGGAAGCATTTTCCTGTTGTGGCTTTGCCATCAACATTTTTCTTTATGGTTTAACTCAACTTGGATTTGCCAGTAAGAAAGGGCACCAAAGGATGCTCTGATCACCCACGAAGGCTGTGGTGGGTGTTTGACCAAAAAAAAAATATGGGACCTTTTTGTTAAACTAATTAAATAAGAAGATAGAGGGTAAATTCTAGTTAAGGACAATTAGTTCTAGATCTGAGATGAATAACATGAAAAGGAAAATATAATTGAGTATAAATGCTAACAGCAATTATGGCCAGATTTAATAGTATGAAAAAAGATGCATTAAGTAACATTAAATGACAATAAAATGTAAATAAAGGAAAAGATTCACCCAATCTTGAGTGAGGCGGATCCTCTTGCATTTGATAAAGATGAATGATAGACAAATACATATCATCTAATCTCTTTAGAGAGATGTGTTTATATGTCTTCTACAGAGAGAGTCTGCCTCCCCCCTCTTTTTTGAGAAGTCTTCTCTTCTTATTTATAAGGGATATCCCTAGAAAACCCTAAAAAAGTACAACTAGAGGGAATATCCAGTAGGATATTCCCTTTGAAGATTCCAAAGCAAAACTAGTTGTTACATCTATCTGCAATGCTCGACCTCAGCCTTATTGATCACTGCTCGACCTCGGCCTTATAGATCACTGCTCGATCTTGGCCTTATTGATCACTGCTCGACCTCGCAGGTTACTCATGAAAATTGTCTCCGCATGTCGAATTTCTCTGATTTGATTTTGACCCATACAGTTAGTCCCTCCGCTTATCGAGGTCGTCTTTTGGTCGAGCTCGGTGAGCAGACTCATTAATCGTAGTTCGAGAAATTCGGATGGGTAGGTCGACTAGCGAGGATCGCGGATGAGTGTGCCGATCCTCAGGTCAAAGTGGTATCCCCGCGGGCTGAACTTGAGCAGAGTTCGATCAGGGCCAATGAATCGAGTGATGAGTTGATCGAGAAGACAGTAGAGTTGGAGAAGGCCGACGAGGCCAGGAAGGCGGCTTTGGCAAGGATGGCGGCATCGGACGAGGTCATCCGCGTCCTCAGATCTGGAAGGGCGATTCGGCCCTTGTAAGATGCCTTTTCTAGTACTTCTTTTGATTTGGAATGCTACTTTTGCTGCTTATTCCCGATTCTATTTTTTTCTTTTTCTTGATCGTTTTCCTCGATTGATGGTTTCAATGGAATCGTTGGTAGGCGCTAATTCGAACGTGAACGAGTGTCTTTCATTAGTTCGAGCGAAGTCAAACGTTGCCATATTTAAATCGAACGAGGTCTAGCTGCGAATCAAGTTCGAGCTAGGTCAAATGCGAGTTGAATTCGAGCGAGGTCGAATGTTAATTCGGACGAGGAGGCCGAATGTTAATTCGAGTGACATCGAATGAGAGTTAATTCGAGCGAGGTCGAATATTAGTTAATTCGGGCGAGGAGGCCGAATGTAGATTCGAGCGAGGTCGAATGTAGATTCGAGCGAGGTCGAATGTTTATTCGGGCGAGGAGGGCGAATGTTGATTCGGGCGAGGAGGCCGAATGTAGATTCGAGCGAGGTCGAATGTGGATTCGGGCGAGGAGGCCGAATGTTAATTCGAGTAAGATCGAATGACAGTTAATTCGAGCGAGGTCGAGTGTGATTCGAGCGAGGTCGAATATTGATTCAAGCGAGGCCGAGCGTTGATTCGGGCGAGGCCAAGCGTTGGTTCGAGCGAGGCCGAATGTTGGTTCTGGCGAGGCCGAATGTTAATTCGGGCGAGGAGGCCGAATGTTGATTCGGGCGAGGAGGCCAAATATTGATTCAGGCGAGGAGGCCGAATGTTGATTCGGGCGAGATCGAATGTTGATTCGGGCGAGGAGGCCGAATGTCGGTTCGGGCGAAGAAGCCGAATGTTGATTCGGGCGAGGAGGCCGAATGTTGGTTCAGGCAAGGCCGAATGTTAATTCGGGCGAGGCCGAATGTTGATTGTGCCATTTCCCCAAATTGAGCACACATGCTTGAGTGTAGTGGAAGATGATCCACTACTATGGCATAGAAGACCGGGACTTGCCAGTCTCTCCCAACTCAACAAGTTGGTTGCAAAGGACTTGGTCCTTGGGCTACCTAAAGTTGAGTTCACGTCTGAAAAGGTATGTGATGCATGTGTTAGAGGGAAACATGTTAGGTCATCCTTTAAATCTAAGAAGTTTATAAGTACCTCCAAACTTCTAGAACTTCTTCATATGGATCTATAAGGACCAATGAGAATAAGGAGCATAGGAGGTAAGAGGTATGTGTTTGTGATTGTTGATGACTTCTCTAGGTATACCCGGACTCTGCTTTTGGGATCGAAAGATGAAACCTTTGCTGTTTTCTGTGTTTTTGTCAAAATAATCCAACAAAAGCTAAGGTGTAATGTTTTAAGTATAAGAAGTGACCATGGAACTGAATTTAAAAATTCAAAATTCCTTGAGTTGTATGGCTCACATGGCATTGATTATAATTTCTCTGCAACTAGAACTCCACAACAAAATGGGGTTGTGGAAAGAAAGAATAGATTCTTAGAAGACATGTGTAGGACCATGTTGATTGCCCGTAGACTACCTAAGAATTTCTGAGCTGAGGCAATTAATACTGCTTGCTATCTGCTAAATAGATGCATGGTCAGACTCATTCTTGAGAAAACTCCCTATGAGTTAATTCGAGGTAGAAATCCCAACATCACTCACCGGAGAGGCTTTGGGTGTAAATGTTTTGTGCACAATAATGGAAAGAAGCTCTAGGTAAGTTTGTTGACAGAAGTGATGAGGGAATTTTCTTGGGTTACTCTCCACATAGTAAGGCATATAAGGTTTTTAATAAAACAATCATGTGTGTGGAAGAAAATATTCATGTTATTTTTGATGAATCTAACAATTTGGCTAAGAAAGGTCTGTAGGATGAAGATTATGACATAGGATTCATTGGTGATGGAGATACAAAGGAATCTGATGAAGATGGATCTGAAACCACAAGGACATTGACAGTGATTATGAGGAACCTGAAGAACAAAGAGTTACTCTAACTGCTGATCAGAATAATGAAGCCACACCTACTGAACCTGTTCCTTTGGGTCAGTCCTCTGGTGCATCTTCTCTAGGTATACAGATCAGACCATGGAAGCATCAAAGCTCACATCCTCTTGAGAATATCATCTCTGATCCAAATGTAGGGGTGCACACCAGGTCTTCTCTAAGAAATCTATGTGCACTCACAACATTCCTCTCACAGGTTGAACCTAAAACCATCAAAGAAGCTCTAAATGATCCAGACTGGATCATAGCCGTGCAAGAGGAGCTAAATCAGTTTGAGAGAAGCAATGTCTGACACCTGGTACAGAAACCCAAGAACACAAGTGTCATAGGTACCAGATGGGTATTCAGAAACAAATTGGATGAATAAAGAAATATCACAAGGAAAAGGGTCAGACTGGTAGTTCAGGGATGCAACCAAGAGGAGGGCATTGGTTATGATGAGACAATTGCACCTGTAGCTAGAATGGAGGCTATAAGAATGCTGATAGCCTTTGCTGCCCACATGAAATTCACTTTATATCAGACGGATGTAAAGAGTCCTTTTTGAATGGGTACCTGAAGGAGGAGGTGTTTGTCAAACAACCTCCTGGATTTGAAAGCGAAGAATTTTCTGACTATGTGTTCAAACTGGATAAAGCTCTTTATGGTCTGAAACAGGCACCTAGAGCTTGGTATGAAAGGCTTTCAAAATTTCTCTTAGCCAACAAATATGTAAAAGGAATGGTTGACGACACTCTATTTCTGAGGAGCAAAGGGAAGAATATTCTGATTGTGCAAGTATATGTGGATGATATTATCTTAGGGGCACCAATGAAGTAATGTGCTAGGAATTTGCTGCGATGATGGGAAATGAGCATGATGGGTGAATTGAACTTCTTTCTGGGTCTGCAAATTAAGCAAACACCGACTGGAACCATGATACATCTGCAGAAATATAACAAAGAGTTGCTGAGGAAATTCAACATGGACTCCTCTAAGTCTATTGATACCCTCATTGCCATTGCAACAAAGCTGGACCTTGAGGAAGAAGGAAAAAGTGTGAAACAGAAGCTATATAGAGGAATGAATGGGTCACTATTGTACCTCACAGCAAGCAGGCCTGATATAGTGTTTTATGTGGGATTATGTGCAAGATTTTATGCAAATCCCAAAGAATCTCACCTAAAGGTTGTCAAAAGAATACTAAGATATCTCAAGGGGACTCCTGACCTCTGTCTATGGTATCCAGAGCACATAGCTTTGATCTAGTTGGTTATACTGATGCTGACTATGCAGGTTTTCATGTTGACAGGAAATGCACTTCAGGAACAACTCATTTTCTAGGTTCTTGTCTGATGTCTTGGGGAATCAAGAAGCAAAATTCAGTGGCCTTATATAAAGCTGATGCTGAATATGTGGTAGGAGTATCCTGCTATACTCAGTTACTATGGATAAGACAACAACTAAGAGACTATGGTATATTTGTTGATTGTGTTCCTATTTTCTGTGATAACATCATTGCCATAAATTAAGATAAATACCTAACACTAAAAATGTATATAACTTTTAATCTTTGAGGGGAAAATAATTGAACTTGATGTAATTTGTGTAAGGCCTAAATGAATAAATGAAGACACAAGTCGAGTCATCGATCATAATTATGAATGAAAAACGAAGAAGCAAATAATAGCGATTTCACTGTTGATTGGGAATAATATTCTTTATATGATCGTATAGACTATAGAGGATAAGTCCCAAACGTTGAGGAGATAAAAGTCACTTTAATTTATAAGAATACAAATATTCCAAAAAGACTTAGCAATATATAGTATTTTATTCTACTGTCATTCCACTAAACTGTTGAACAACTTTTCAAAGGTAGAGTTCAAAATGTTAAATCATGTCGACGCTCCTCCAAAAGCTAAAAGGTCCCTTAGAGTACTTCCAATATCACAAATATTAATCAATTATGATAACTGTGCCATGTTCAAAGCGGGTCCTAGAGAACTCTGAGCATCCCTCGACTTTAGGGCTACTATAAATTTTCTTTGTTACTCAAATTCCAAGCATAATATTCTTATTCCATACTCCCTCCGGTCCAAAATAAGTGATTTTTTGAATGTTTTCACACAGATTAAGAAATCCACATTTTAGCATTAATTAGCAATAGAATTGACCATATTAACCTTTACTATCTCACATAAATACTCCTAACACATATTCCAACACTATTTACTCCAAGGACAATGTAGGAAAAAAATAATTAATTCATTCTTAAAATCTGGAAAAATCACTTATTTTGGACCACAAGAAAAAGGCCAAAAAATCACTTATTTTGGACCGGAGGGAGTAATATTTAATTTGGTGTCTGATATTTGTATTGGGATCAGATTAAATCTAGATATGCATTAAAAAAAATTATATTGAAGGATGAAACGATAGAGACACTTTCATAGTTAGAGCCAGTGACGAAGCCAGAAATTTCGTGAAAGGTATTCAAAATTTAATACACATAAAAATAAATTTTGACCTATATACACAATATAAATTTTTATATACACAATATAAGTTTTCGATAAACGATGTTCGGTTGATGTATGTGGTTACTGGCTACGCTACCGGAGGCGGAGCTAGCATGCCTCTTACGGGTTCGGTGAACCCAGTAATTTCGGTCCAACCCCTGTATTTGTACAGTCACACCTCTCATTAATAAAATCCCTATATAACAACACTTCACTATAAAAGCCAAGCTTTTCCGGAACCAATTTTTATGTTATGTTATAATATATATGTTCTCTATAACAGCACTTCGCAATAACATCCAAAAATATTCGTAACAAACGAGGCTGTTATAGAGAGGTTTGATTGTATAAAGAAATCCATTAAGAATGTACGAATTAATAATTTAGAACCCAGTAACTTAAAGATATTAGAATTTTTAACCCATTAGTTTCAAATCTTGGCTCCGCCTCTGTACGCTACTACTCAAGGCTCAAACATGAAACCTTTGATTAAGGACGAAGACGTACTTACTACTCTACCGTAATCCTTGTCGGTGAATATTAAGTAATATACGTAGCTTTTTTAAATTTTTTAATGTATTTGTCTTCTTCGCGATTTTAGTTTCGAATTTAGTTTAGTCCATATATTTTTTAAGAGTCTTTTAGGCCTCATTTGTTTGCACTTAATGGAGGTCTGAATCTTAATCATTCAGATCTCAGACATTAAGTGTGTTTGTTTTTAAAGTCTGAATCTTAATTATTCAGATCTTAATCATTAAGTGTGTTTGTTTTTTTACTTCACAACCACTTAATGGGTCTGAATAGGTCTGTATGATTAAGATCTATAACAGAGACTTAATTTCATTAAGATACTATCACATATTCATTATTAACTGCCGTCACCGCCTATCATTATCAACTTCCACCATGACGACACCACCACCATACTCAATCACCACCACCACCACGCCACCATCATCCTCAATCATAGCCGCCACCATTATCGACCATCACCACCCACTATCCCCACTACTCCGACCACCATTTCTCCCCCACGAGCAACACTCATCCACCTCAGCTACCACGACCACCCCATTACCATCAACAACCACAGCCGGCACTGCCCATAATTATAACCTACCACCACCCACCCACCACCTTCCTCAGTAACAACTACTACCACCACCCGCCATTATTAACTATCACCAACCACCACCTCCATCCTCAATCATAATCGCCACCACTATCAATCACTACTAGCTACTAGCATGAACCACCATCATCAACCAAAACTACCACCAACTACCGCCTCTAGTCGACATTCACCCGTTAGCCATCACCACCAACAACTATCATATTTTAAAAAACTATATATTTTATTGATAGAATATTAGATTAGTTATTTCATTTGAATTTTATGTTTATTAATTTTCAAATAAAGATAAATTTTATACATTCAGATGTTAAAAATCAAACAGTCTTAATTATTTCTATTCAGATCTTAATATACATCTTAATATATTCAGATTCAGACGTCTTAATCTTAAAAAAAACAAATAAGGCCTTAGTCAGATTAGAGATGTTTACATCAGCAGAAAATATAGAAAAATTTTGCGCTTTATATTATTATTTTATGTAATATTGACCTGAGATCAATTTAAATTAAAAACGTGGTCAAGTAGAATTCATATAGTCGGCCTTAAGTTATTTAAAACTGAGGTATAGTTATTGTTATATAGTATTTGTTATAGATTTAAGTTATATAAAATGTGTAATTTAACTAATTATTTTAACGGATTATTTATCTTTTTTTTTAATCAGGTCATCAATTTATGCTTATTATAAAATTTTACGTACATTTATTTTATAAATAATATAATTATGTAAATATTTTATATAATTAGTGCATAAAACTCGTTAAGTTATTTAATTTATGAAAACTTGAAATTTTAGTGATGGTATGCTAGTTTAAAAAATAGATCTTGTTGGCTAATTTAACTTATTCAATCATACTAGGTTACCGCGTGTGATCTATCTTTATTACCGAAAAGATAGTAATAATTATAATATTGAGAATAATCATGCTAAAGGCGTACTAAAAAGAAGATTACATTTTGTTTATATAGTTCCTACCAGTGCGCCCTACATGAAATACTAATAGCAAATATCCTAAGTACACGTGCTCTCCCTATTTTCATAAAATCTCTTTTCCTCCCAAATTCTCCTTTTTCTTTTGTCTCTTTTGACAAAGTCTGGTTAATAATCTGTAATCTACAAGTCATTCCACAGAAAATTTTTCTTTTTAATATATGTACTATGAATGAATTTTGACACCTAATATAGTGATCGAATTCTAAGATTTTAATATAATTCTAGTTAAACAGGTTGTGTCAAATTTACGTTTGGATTCGCGTCGCGTAAGTCTTATTAAAAAAAAAAAACGCTCCCAAAATATTTGTTATGTTTTTTCTTCTTCCTCATCTTAATTTTGGCCTTTACCCTTGGCGGGAATCTATGGGGAAACAGTCAAGTCTAGTACTAGTACGTCCATCTACATTTTTAAACTTACTATAAGATCCAATCTACTTTTTTTACCTTGTCTGGATCTAGTTTTTTGGAATAAACTAAAACCAAAGTTGACTCCATTAATCACCCAAAAATAGAAAAACCTTGCAATAACTTAGTAAAGTCACTCTCTCACGCTGTGTTTCATCCAATTAAAAATGTCGAACATGTTAGCCAGATTAAAATGGAGTCTGGTCCACGTAAATGTTAACAAGCTATGATATATCAACAGTCACAAATTTAAGGCCATGCGTAAAAGTCAGAATTAATATGATTCATGGTAATCAAAGTACCTGGTTTTAATGTGAATATGAACATAGATATTTTGATTGTTTGTTAAATGAAATTAAATTTGAAAAACATTACATAAATGATAAACGAACATTAGAACTAACTCAACTCCAAAAACTAACTTATGAGGTAAAGATTGTCGAAGTTATACTCAATTAGTGCAAATTAAATCACATCAAGTCAACTCCGTTTAATTCTGCAAAAGATCCTTCTCAGTAATGTCAATTTGATTTATGTTCACAAGCCAAATCTATGGTTCTTCACTACCTTTGCTGACCATTCATCCTCATTGTATTATATCTTGATTACATTTTTAGTTCTGAACCATAAAGGAAAATTCATAAGGAGTTAAAGAAAAATTGGTACTATCTAGTATCTACCATGAACTCAATTAACTGCCAAAGGCTGAAAAGAGCTTTGACATTCCTTGTACCATTTCTCTCTTATTTTTTCCTTTGTGAATTTACTTACTCTCTTTCTTTCGATCGGTTTATTACTGAAAAATGAAGTATTCACCGTTCAAGAATAGCCTCCAATTTCTGTTGTAATGATAACCTTAGTACTTTTCCTGGTTAAATTTTAACTTTATTATCTAATAACATACACTTTATACGTGGGTCATGTTAGAATATACTATAAGCCATGCGTATTGTTATAGTATTCTTTATAAACAATTATTTATTTACTTGTTTGCTCCTCTGCCATGGTCAGCCATAGGTTGCTCCTCTGCCATGTTCCCTGAAGTTTACGTGTCCTGCCGCGGTCCTACCGCGGTTACGCCAGGACCGCGGCCAAAGTGACCTTCAGAATCTGTAGCAGTGTTCTGCCGCGGTCCTACCGCGGTTACGCCAGGACCGCGGCCCGAGTGGCCTTCAGAATCTGCAGCAGTGTTCTGAAGGCCAATTATTTATTTACTTGTTTAAATTCCATAAAGTTTCCTTTTAAATAGATCATGTATTTGTTTGTGTGTCCATTGCTTATATAGTAGATGATTTAGTGTATAGAGTTTAGCTTATACACGGAAGATTAAATCATCAGTTCTTATAAGTCATAAAGTTTATGTTCACAATCTAATGATGGAATTGGACAAGCCATCGGAATGGTTGTAGCACAAGATTATATATAATTTATCTTGATTATGGGAATGGTCTAATTCCAACTTCTTGTGCTAGTATATTTAGTATGTATTGAACGGATCAAGTAGAGATAGGTATTTTATACTGACTTAATAAAGTAATTTCTCTAGTCCATTCAATGTACTTATACTCTTAATCTTGATAAAATTATTATAAGTTATGTATATCATTTATTGTTTTGATTTATTAAAAGGCGAGATTCTTTCGTGGGTCAATAAGCCTGGTAAGTTGGTCAACTATGATATACATTGGCGAAGTAATAATTAGTTGATAAAATCCATGACTCGGTTCTTTGAGATTGATGATACTCCATTATGAAAACTTATAAGTTTTCATGTGTAAACCCGGCCGGTGAATTTTGTATCCGACACATGAAATAAGTTAAGTGAAAGTCTAAAGGAAGTAATCAATAAATTAAATTATCAGTAATTTAATTTGATTGGTTAGTATCTGAATCTTAACATGGGGAGTTGAATAAGGTTTTATGGAAGAATTTCGAAATTGAACTAAGGAGTGCAATTATGAATTTTTAGTGGAATAATTCGTAATTTATTATGGTAGAAATTAATTTCAAATTTCGAAATTAATTCCATAATAGGAAGCCTTGTTAATTAAATTCTGTGGTCCCTACTGTGCCTGAATAATAGAAAATAAAGGAAATCTTTCCTTAGTGGAAGAAGAAAACCTAAAAGGTTTTGGAAAAATGTTTTGACCTAAAAAACGCAGCTATATATACATGGTATATAGCTGGTCGTTTTTTGACACAGAAAAAACACACGTTTTTCTTCCTTGAATTTCGCCCACCCGAAGTTCTCTGTTTTCCGATTTTTATTTGGGTAACACAGTAGAAGACTGTGGAAGGTTGCTGAGGTCTTGCAATTCTGGAACTGGAGAAGGATATCGATTTGCTTTGTTCACACTTCAAGTGGTAACTCGTATAATCTCCGTATGTGCTAATCGTTTAATTCACACGTGAATAGGATTCTGTGATTGCTTCCGCTGTGATATATATTCCAACAATTGGTATTAGATCCTACTCACGTCTAATTAAATAGTGAGCATAAACCATAAGGAATAATATCATGTTCTATATGCAAGTTTTGAATTACATACAAAGTTTGTTTTTTCTGAAAACCTGCACTGTTTTGGCGTGATTATCTGTTATGAGTTGTATTGATTATTCTGAAAACTTGAAATATCCTTTTAATATTGGTGATGTTGAGTGAGAATAATCTGAAAATGAATTTTATCATGAAAAACGTAAAAATAGTTTTGGCCGAATTGGGGCAGAAAATCGGAGGTCAACTAGTTGACGGACTCCGATTGACATGAAACTTGGCAGGTCCATGCGAAACGGCCCAGTGACAATACTCATCAGCTTTGCTCATGATGTAAGCCGCTTTTTGGGCTTTCGGAGGCGTTTAGATGGTGTTTTTGCTATTTTTTTTTAAAATTCTGAAATTTTTTTTAGTTGTTTTTTATTCCAGTAATCATGGGGATCAATTCCCATGGTCTCCGGGGTTAAAAATTAGTGATATAATATTTTTACACATTGACGTAGGTCTTCTTCCATATCCGATAAAAACATTATGAATAATCACTAGGTTATACTAGTCATTGATTACTTGTATTTACTCTCCATCTGAGTATGCATGTTGGTTCAATGGGACTAATATATGTTGAATATTGATATTCACCTGGCTTAAATTAACAGTTTACTCTCCATCTGAGTATGACCTGTTTAGGTTCATGGGGTGGATAATCTGTCATTATATATATATATATATATATATATATATATATATATATATATATATATATATACATACATTGCAATAATAGCTTCTTTCCCATCGAAATTTGTTGTTCAAGGTGCATAGATTGTATATATATACTGTGTTTTGAATTTTAATATTCAATAATACAAACTGATTTGATCTACTTAAATATTTAATGTCTCCCAGATTGACAATGACTGCTTTCAATCCCCTTACTGCCATCTTAATCAAAACAAACTTGTGGGTCCGAATTATTGTTCTACTTGCTGAAGAGTACAAATTTGTGCTCGATGAGGTGTGTCCAGAAAAACCTGGAGATGATGCCACAGATGATGAACAAAAGGATTACCAGAAATGGATTAAGGCTGATGAGATGGCGCGGTGTTACATTTTGGCATCCATGTCAAATGTTCTGCAACACCAGCATCAGTCGATGGAGTCTGCTTATGACATTCTGGAAAATCTCAAAGAAATGTTTGGAGATCAGAATCGTGCGGCTAAGCAGACTGCCATGAAAGCCCTTCTGAATACCAAAATGGTTGAAGGTTCATCGGTCAGGGACCATGTTCTGAAGATGATGAGTCTTCTGAATGAACTGGAGGTCCTTGGAGCTAACATTAATAAGGACACGCAGGTTGAAATGATCCTGCGGACTTTGCCTGACAGTTTTCAGCAGTTTCGCCTGAATTATAACATGAACAAAATGGATTTGTCCCTTGCGAAATTGCTGAATGAGCTGCAGTCGGCAGAGACTATTATCAAGTCACAAGCTCCTCGTGTGGCGTTGAATTTTGAGGCAGGTTCTTCTTCTAAGCCGAGAGGCGGGCAGAAAAAGAAAAAGGCTAAAAAACCCTCTGTTGGTGGCGCGACTGCTGGTGTGAAAAAGGCTAAGGACAAATGTTATCATTGCAAGCAGCCTGGGCATCATAAGAAGCAGTGTCCAACTTATCTGGCCAAGCTGAAAAATAAACCAGGTGATTTACATCTACTTGTCGTTGAAACATTTTTAAACGGCTGTTTCTACCATGTCATGGTGTGTAGATTCGGGAGCCACTAATCATATCTGCACTTATTTGCAGGGGTTTCAGGTAACGCAGCGGCTAAGTAGAGGAGAAATCAATGTTTATCAAGCAGACGGTTCAGCAGCCCCAGCTTTAGCATTAGGAAATATTAGTATTTCGTTTGGTAGTGGTAGAGTTTTAGCTTTAAAAGACACATTATATGTACCTTCCGTTAGAAGGAATTTAATTTCGGTTTCTAGCGCTATGAGAGATGGTTATGATTTTAATTGTCATGACATTGATAAATGTGTTATTACTCATAATAAGCGTTATCTCTCTTCGGCTACATTGATTGATGGTCTTTTTGTAGTTGACTCTATACCTAAACCGTTACACTCTAAAGAACTGAATTATATTGATTTACCAAATAAGAAAAAACGTTCTCCTGAATTGAGTGAAACATATTTATGGCACTTGCGTTTGGGTCATATAAATCTAAACAGAATTTCAAGGTTGGTCAAGGATGGACCTTTAAGTTCATTGAAAGTGGAGGCACTACCAACATGTGAATCCTGTTTAGAAGGAAAAATGACAAAACGAAATTTCCCCTCAAAGGAAATCGGGCAAGTGATAAATTAGAGTTAATTCATTCTGATTTGTGTGGTCCAATGAATGTCCAGGCAAGAGGTGGTTTTGAGTATTTTGTGACTTTCACTGATGATTACTCAAAATATGGATATGTCTATTTGTTGCGTCGTAAGTCTAAATGCTTTGAAAAATTCAAGGAATTTAAGGTTGAGACTGAAAAATGACTTAATAAACATATCAAAACATTACGATCTGATCGTGGTGGGGAATACCTCTCTGCGGAATTCATTGGTTATCTATCAGAATGTGGGATAACATCTCAATTGTCTGCACCTGGAACACCGCAACAGAATGGTGTAGCTGAAAGGAGAAATAGGACTCTTATGGAAATGGTTAGATCAATGATGAGTTATTCCAGTTTGCCAGCGTCTTTTTGGGGACATGCCTTAGAAACAGCAAATTACATTCTGAATTTAGTTCCTTCAAAGTCAGTACCTTTGACCTCTACGGAATTGTGGACTGGGCGCAAGCCTAGTTTGCGGCATATTAGAGTTTGAGGTTGTCCGGCACATGTGCTAAAAGGGAAAACGGATAAATTGGAGGCAAGAACAGATGTATGTGTGTTTGTAGGCTATCCAAAAGGAACGAAAGGTGGTTTATTTTATTGTCCTCAAGAAAAGAAGGTAATTGTTAGCACAAATGCCAAGTTTCNCTGGATAGAGTGATAAATGGCTCCAAGGCCCATGCCACTCCTTATGGGTTTATACTGACAACTGTCTTGGCCAAGTTAGATGTGCCATTGAAGAAGTGGGAGATGGCCTCCAGCAAAGAGCACTTTGGGATCAAAACTCTGCAGGCTTGTGATTATCTGCTAAGTGTAACCCCAGTTGAACCTGGTTCATCCGTGAAGACTCCTGTGAACAGCAAAGTTAGGGCATTGGTTCTAGAATGTGGAACAAAAGATGCAGAAATTGCTAGGCTCCAGGCTCGCATTGCTGAACTGGAAAGTGAAAGAAATGGCCTCAAAGATGAGCTAGCAAAGGAAAAAGAAAAGAGTGAAGGGATGCTCCAAACAATGCTTAATCTTCTTCAATCCCAACCCTCTAGTTCCTCCAAGCCCTAGAACCAGTTTAGAAACTCCTTCAGTGACCCAGGTTCGGGACTTTTCTCTGTTTTTGCTCATGGTTGGATGTTTGTTTTCTTTTTGTGGTCTGTTTTGTAGAAACATCTCCTAATCAATGACAATGTGCTTTGTTTTCTCTTGTTCTATGAAACTTCTGATATTAGTAGTTAAATTTCTGTAAAGCTGATTATTGATTAACTAAATCATGTTCTCACTTGCAGTTGCCCCAGTGGCCATGAGTAATAATTAACATCTGGGATTCTAATAAAATGCAACTTTTCGATGATGCCAAAAGGGGGAAGAGATATTGTGCCTTACTTTGTGTTCTGAAAAATGTGATGTTTATAACCTGATTAAACCTGGTCCTTAATGATAAGTTAAATTAAAGTGTGAAAATTAAGCTGAGTTCCACAGGGTCTCTGATCAATAAAAGCATAGAGTTTGTCATCATCAAAAAGGGGAAATTTGTTGGCCCAAGTTCAGATGAAGTTTTGAAGATTGACAAAATGAACTCAGTCATGAACCAGGTCCATCATGTGAGACAAAGTGTTGATATGCTTACACATGTGACATACGCGTGAAGAAGATAAGTCTCAAGGATCAGCAACAATATCTTCTGAATTGATCGAAAAGATTGCATATAGGATAAGGAGTTGAAGTCTCCTTATGAAAAGAGAATTATATCCGGATCAAGGATATGGATTAGGAGTTAGAGTTGTTCTTGGACTCGAATTGTCAAAGGATCCATAATTCGAGTTCTTATCAAACTCTGATTACTAACTCTATAAAAATAACGATTGTTCTCTTTTACAGGTTGTTGCACATAAGCAGAAGTTAAGCATATTTGAGAGCAAAAAGATCAAGTCTGATTTGCGAGCAATATATGCGAGATACAAGTGTGCACGTCTGAAGCTACATGAACTAAGATAGAAGAACCAGTTTCATCATTGTGTTTATCCTAAGTCTAGTTCAATTGTAGTAGGTTTTCATATTGTACCTTTCAGCTTTCATAGAAGCAATTGTAATAGGTATATTGAGTATTCAAGTTAGAGTTAACTTGAAAGTGTCGCAACAGTTGAGGCTGTGTGCTACACTAGGATTAGAGTTAATCCTTAGGTTTACAAAGAGTTTTGTAAATGCAGTTTTTGGCTCAGTGATTTTAGTGGAGTTTGGGAAAATCCTACTGAGTAGTAGGTCGTGGTTTTTTCACCTTTTGAGCCAGGTGTTTTCCACGTAAAAATCTCTGTGCACTTTACTTTCAGCATTTATTATTCCGCAAACTGCTGTAGTTAGAACACTTAGAAGAACCAGGCTCTTCGAACGCGAAAATTAGGTACCACACAAATCACCCCCCCTCTTGTGTGGTATTGACGTTTATAACATCACATAGGTTGCTCCTCTGCCATGTTCCCTGAAGTTTACGCGTCCTGCCGCGGTCCTACCGCGGTTACGCCAGGACCGCGGCCAAAGTGGCCTTCAGAATCTGCAGTAGTGTTCTGCCGCGGTCCTACCGCGGTTACGCCAGGACCGCGGCCAGAGTGGCCTTCAGAATCTGCAGCAGTGTTCTGAAGGCCAATTATTTATTTACTTGTTTAAATTCCATAAAGTTTCCTTTTAAATAGATCATGTATTTGTTTGTGTGTCCATTGCTTATATAGTAAATGATTTAGTGTATAGAGTTTAGCTTATACACGGAAGATTAAATCATCAGTTCTTATAAGTCATAAAGTTTATGTTCACAATCTAATGATGGAATTGGACAAGCCATCGGAATGGTTGTAGCATAAGATTAGATATAATTTATCTTGATTATGGGAATGGTCTAATTTCAACTTCTTGTGCTAGTACATTTAGTATGTATTGAACGGATCAAGTAGAGATAGGTATTTTATACTGACTTAATAAAGTAATTTCTCTAGTCCATTCAATGTACTTATACTCTTAATCTTGATATAATTATTTATATCATTTATTGTTTTGATTTATTAAAAGGCGAGATTCTTTCGTGGGTCAATAAGCCTGGTAAGTTGGTCAACAATGATATACATTGGCGAAGTAATAATTAGTTGATAGAATCCATGTCTCGGTTCTTTGAGATTGCTGATGCCCCATTATGAAAACTTATAAGTTTTCATGTGTAAACCTGGCCGGTGGATTTTGTATCCGACACATGAAATAAGTTAAGTGAAAGTCTAAAGGAAGTAATCAATAAATTAAATTTTCAGTAATTTAATTTGATTGGTTAGTATCTGAATCTTAACATAGGGAGTTAAATAAGGTTTTATGGAAGAATTTTGAAATTGAACTAAGGAGTGCAATTATGAATTTTCAGTGGAATAATTCGTAATTTATTATGGTAGAAATTAATTTCAAATTTCGAAATTAATTCCATAATAGGAAGCCTTGTTAATTAAATTCTGTGGTCCCTACTGTGCCTGAATAATAGGAAATAAAGGAAACCTTTCCTTAGTGGAAGAAGAAAACCTAACAAGTTTTGGAAAAGTATTTTGACCTAAAAAACGCAGCTATATATACATGGTATATACCTGGTCGTTTTTTGACACAGAAAAAACACACGTTTTTCTTCCTTGAATTTCGCCCACCCGAAGTTCTCTGTTTTCCGGTTTTTATTTGGGTAACACAGTAGAAGACCGTGGAAGGTTGCTGAGGTCTTGCAATTCTGGAACTGGAGAAGGATATCGATTTGCTTTGTCACGCTTCAAGAGGTAACTCGTATAATCTCTGTATGTGCTAATCGTTTAATTCACACGTGAATAGGATTCTGTGATTGCTTCCGCTGTGATATATATTCCAACAGGTCAATCTAAGTTAAAGGCAATGGAGCATCCATTACTTTAAAAACCTTGATCCACCACTGACCACAAGTTTCAAAAAAAAAATTCCCCCTTAAATTCTGCGTCGAATCAAACTATCTTATCTAAACTGAAACGAAAGAAGTATTTATTTTAAAAAAATATGCTTTTCGATAAAGTACTTATCGAAAATACTATAGTAAATGGTTCTAAAACTAGCCATTGACTAAATAGTACACCATAAGTGTTATGTGCCGAGAATGCGGGTGGAGAATGGTGACCATAGATATTCGGTCTAGTTCTTTTTTCTTATTGTACCTCCAATGTCACTCACGTGACACTTCTTATCTGTCATCTAATAATGATTCATTGTAGAGTTTGGACTAAAATTACTTGGTTCTAGCTCCGCCTCTGACCAGGCAAGTAATGTCGAAAAGAGGCTGCTATTGTAGCTTTCCCCTTCCTCATTTTCTCACCCTTCATTTTTTTTGCCTTTTGATAATCAACACAAGCATAGTTTAACATGAATCATCAGAATATATACTATAATCTGAAATAAATCTAGAGAACTTTTATTCCCGATCAGAATTAGCAATTTAAATTTTTTGGTATTATACATACTATGTTCGAAACCACTAATTCATCTAATCTGAACTCATGTTAGGTAGGCTAATTAAAGACAATAAATACAACATTCTCTAACAAAAACAACATACATAATATAATTTTATATAATGTGTATGTAGACCTTACCCTTAACTCATGGACATAACAACATTCTCTAACAAGAAGTTCTCTATTCCTAGGAAGCAAGTTCAGAGATCTTTAACTAAGGTTTTTGTTATACTTTTTTTTTTAACGAATAGGCTTGCTATAATAACAAGTTAAAGATTTATTTACTTTTAATTAGTTATCAAATTACACTTGTTATGTCAATGACATGTACTTGTAAATTACTTTAATTTGATGTGTAAAAATTACTAAACGCTGAGTATGAATATATTTGTCTGCACTCATTAATGTAAATTAGAATACCAAGTGCATGACAAAAAAATTTTGCACAACCAAAAGAACAAGTGCATGCCATATGTGTTATGCACACCGTTTACCACTAAATATAGTTAATTAATATACTTTACCTCTATTTATTATTTAATCGTAATAAATTAGTATCTGACCTCCTCCTTTCTTTAATTCACAGGCACAGGAGGTCAAATTCCGATTGTTGTGAAAGTTACTAAATGAATCTGTTTTATTCTAATTCGATCTAAGAAGAAAAAAAATCACGCTCTGTAGGATTTGAACCTACGACATCGGGTTTTGGAGACCCACGTTCTACCGAACTGAACTAAGAGCACTTTCTTATCAGAATAGATAAGACTGTAAACAAAAGGATTCTTTTCATAACCCCAATACATTTTGTATGCATATACTAGAATAACATGATAAAAATCAAAGAATATGTCCAATTTGAGGCGTTCTCTTCAACTCTCACATAAAGTTCTTGTTTCGACAATCCAAAAGTTGGAGAAGGTTTTTTACTAATAAACCGATATTCAAAATCATTCCATTCAGGATCTTTTAATCTGTCAAAACGTCGGATTTCTAAATTTTCGTAAGGCCCTCCTGGAATTCCTTCCAGAGCCTGTTGAATAATCTTTATGGATTCTGTCATTTCACCGATTCGTACTAAATAACGAGCTAATGAATCCCCTTCTCGTTGCCATTGAACCTGCCAATCAAATTCGTCGTAAGACTCATAATGATCAACTTTACGAAGATCACATTCTTTCCGGAAGCTCGTAGCATCAAATTTCTACCAAGATAACTGGAAGTTCCAACTAATAAGAAGCCTAATGAACCTAAAAAAAGGATAAAGGCCCAGTAAAAATTACTTATTTTTCGAGACCCCGTTATAAGTTCTATCCATATATGTTCTGATCGCCAAGTCATACTTTACCCGATTGCATTTTATTGTAATTGTGATAATACCCCAGTCCGGGACATTGAGGAACATCCAGAAAGGCATTTCGGGAATCGGCCTGATTCTATCTCTTTTCGTTCCGTTTGAAGTAAGGAAGGATCCCAAATAATCGATCTTTCTTTTCGTTGTTGAATCTCTCTTTGATTAATCAATCTGTGATATTCCGAATCCTCATTACTAATGGAATCCAAATGATCTTTCGATTGATCAGAAGATCCTTTCAGTTGGCTAGAATCTGTTACTTGAACGAAACTAGATCTTGTGGAATCATGGGAAGCGACCCCATAGGCTTTCGCTTTCGCGTCTCTTTAAAATTGCAGTCATGGTAAAATCTTGGTTTATTTAATCATGAGGGACTCCCAAGCATACTAGTTTTCTACAAATAAAAATAGAAAATGGAACCCTTTTCTTTTTTTCACAAATAGGAAGTTTCGAATCCAATTTGGATATTAAAAGGATTACCAGATATAACACAAAATCTCTCCACCTATTCCTTCTAGTCAAGCCTCTCGGTCTGTCATTATACCTCGAGAAGTAGAAAGAATTACAATCCCCATTCTACCTAAAATTCGCAGAATTCGTTGATAATTAGAATAAATTCGTAGACCAGGTCGATTGATTCGTTTTAAATTTAAAATATTTCTATAGGGTCTTTTCCTATTCCTTCTATGTCACAGGGTTAAAACCAAAAAATATTTGTTGTTTTCTCCATGTTTTCTCACGTTTTCGATAAAACCTTCTCGTAAAAGTATTTGAACAATATTTTCGGTAATATTAGTAGATGCAATGGGAATGAAAAACAAGAGATACCTTTTCTCGAAATATGGACAAATGAAAGTTTAACTCCGAAAGAAGCACTTCATGAAGCATCTCGAAATTTAATTGATTTATTTATTCCCTTTTTACATATGGAGGAAGACAACTTATATTTACAGGACAATCAACGGAAACCCCCTATTTGCCAATAGAAATGTCGGCCTACTTCCGCACCGGATATATCGTATAACCCCTTTAGAGTATTGATGGAACATGATAGAACATTCATATTGCCTTGCCCTCTGAAAAAATTAAACTTTAAACAAAAAATTTTTGATTCAACCATCTCTTTGTTTACTTGACCTTTTTTCCTTTTTTCCTGGGGGGATTCCAATTCGATAAGATTCGGAAACGAGGATTCATCTAAATAACTAAATTACAGAATTAAGTTCTATTATAATTTAATTTGATGCACATGCCTATATTAAATTTATGTAGTGATAAATATGTGAATGTGGGGATTTTTGATATTTAACCTAAATGCAGGTGAAATATTTCAAGTTTGTGCAAACCTCCCGATAATAGCAACCATAAAATGAATTACTCATCATTGTCGTAGAATTAGTCACTAAGACTTGCATTTGACTACTTT
Source organism: Nicotiana attenuata (assembly GCF_001879085.1). NCBI lineage: Eukaryota > Viridiplantae > Streptophyta > Magnoliopsida > Solanales > Solanaceae > Nicotiana > Nicotiana attenuata. The sequence continues at coordinate 106,464 of NW_017672090.1, forward strand.
ATCTATATCAGATCCTTTAGGGGTCGTTTGGTTGCCGGTTAGAGTTATGCAGGTATTAGTTATACATGTATTAGTTATGCAGGAATTAGTTATGCGGGGATAAGTAATGCAGGGATTAGTTATGCATGTATTAGTTATGCAGAGATTATTTTTTTGAATGTTTGGTTTGTTTTATTAGAAATTGATATACATTATATAAATTTTAAAGTAAAATGCTTGTTTACAACTATATCCCTGGCCTTCTTTTGCATTGTTTTTTCTCTCTTTCCATTTATGTAGGAAACAATTTAGTTAGGAACTTTGGGTGTTACTTTCACTTCTTCGTCATACTACTGAACTATGTGAAATTTAGACATATTTGATTTTCACTTCTTAGTTTTGGTATTTCCATTTTCTAGTGGCTTCTCTAGTTTGCTTTTGCTAGTTTGTTCTTTAAAAATGAGAGAAGACAAGGTATATAGTTGGCAAGTGAAAGCAAGTGAAACCTGTTGACGGGTTGGCAGAGAAATAAGGAAGCCTTATGTGTAAAGTGATAGGGGTAAATTTGTCATTTCAGTATTTTATCCATGTATTACTAATACATGTATTAGTTATTCCATCTTCTACCCCGCATAAAATAATACACAGATTGACTCATAACTTATACATGTATTATTTATGCATAATTGAAAAATGTCAACCAAACATGGTATTAGTTATGCAGAATTTTATACAAAATAACTATTACCTACCAAACATAGTATAAGTTATGTTACTCCTTATACATGAATAACCTTTCTTCTAACCAGCTACCAAACGACCTCTTAGGGTATAGCCTTTCCCATCTCATGTATAAATGCTCTTGCCCTTTTTGCCGTTGAAGTCAATTACCCATAAACAAACAAATGGAAATCTCTAATGACAATAACAATTCTCAAGGTCTTTTTAAACAATACAAAACCCTGTATCTGCACTTCTGCAGTGTATTTGTTGATTTTTTTTACAAATAAAAGAGAAGAAAAAGAATAAAAAGCCTGCAATACTCCTAGTACTTTGAACTCCTAAAACTCAATTAACAATTATTTTTTGTAGATACTTTCTTATCCTGGAATGAAATTAAATCAAAATTACAAAATATAATTCATAATATAACTATTTATACCCAGTGAATGAGATAGCCACAATAAAACACGAAACAAAACCTAACACTTCCTTTCTATCTTTTCGCCGTCCACGTCGACATTCTGGCAATCTTCTCCGATCATTCTCCGTTTCCGGCCATCAACTTCCGTTTATCAAAGATGATCAGAACAGAATGAGAATCGCTATCGACCTATCATGTCAGTCTCGTGCTCCGAGTGCTTCTCCGACTTACTCTGCGGCGAGGACTCCGACACCGTTTTATCAAACGGAGGAGGAGGAGAGGATTCGCCGGAATGTTCGTCGTCGGATATCGAATCTCAGTTCGCCGATTTCGATGAATCCATCACCGGTCTTATTGAAGACGAACGATACTTCGTCCCTGGATTTGACTATTTCGAGAGGTTTCAATCTCAATCTCTAATCTCCGCCGTTAGAGAAGATTCCGTTGCATGGATTCTGAAGGTACTGTTCAATCAATTTCATCGATAGCACAGTAAACTCCGGCGAAAGAACTTTACGGCGCATGTTATATTTTTGTTTGCTAAAATATACTTGTGGCTTATTCACGCGCTATATCAATTCTTTTTTCTTCACTATATTTGTTTGAAACTGAAAATTCGAATCCAAATAACGTAACGTTGAATCGATTAACTAATAGCGTTGTGTTTTTGCAGGTACAACGCCAATATGGTTTCCAGCCATTAACGGCGTATCTCGCCGTTAATTACTTCGATCGTTTTCTCTACTCTAGAAGCTTCCCGGTAAACTAGTCATTTTCAAGTTTTTTCATTTTCTTTTTTCTTTTCCTTTTTATAATGAGAGGCGCGTTTGACCGGATATAAAGGGCCAAACATCATTGTTAGAAAACTTTGAACTATATCAACATTTACATTATCAATGCATAACATATGCTTAAAACTTTTTAGAAGTAACACAAAAAGGGACCGTACTTATTATAGTAATCTACAAGTGATTGATCGATAACTTTAAAAGATGACGGTTAACTATATTGATGACGTTAAATTTTTACATATAAGATAAAGTTTTCGATATTGAGTTGCACATTTTCGAATTACTAAAAAAAGTTTATTTTTCTCTAAATTAATGTTTTTTAGTCATCTCAACTCCATGTTAATATTTTTACAATGACATAATTGACTTTTCACACATTAAGAAAAGTGAGTAAATTATAATTTCATAAAGAGTGTCTAAAAGTTATTTATCGTTTATTATTGTTGGCTTTGTTGGTGAGATCTAGTTGTAATCATCTAACAAGGCGAAGACATTCAACTTATTGGGTCCTCATTGTTTGTGTACTGTGTTGTATAATGACTAGTATTGTATCGTAATAAAAGTACAAGATCTTTTGTATTCTGATCTCCCTAATAATAATGTGATCAATTTTATAGTAATTTATAGTGTCACCTAAAAACAATGGGCTGTAAAAGGTATTTTAAGCTAGTAAAATAGTAAAAGCAAGAGATAATGAAATAGTACACTTGAAAGTTGATCAAAAAGTATTCGAAACCTTTTTAATTACTACAATTTTCAATCTTGAGTACTTAAATAAATGATCGTCGCATTATCCACCTTATACCTGTAATTATTTATTTATTTATATCGTGATGTCGGGGACAATTTATTTGCGCTTCAACTATTTTGCATATATTACCTTCCACAATGACATATATTAAATAACTTTGTACAATAAAGTTTAAGCAAACGAGAATAAATCACTTAATATCTTTTTATTTTTTGCTGAAAATATTTAAACTCCGAGTTCTCATTATTTTCTCACTTAAATGAGTTTTGTTGAACTTTATATGCATGCGTGACAATAATTTAGTATAGGTGACATAGGCCCTAAAAGTATTCGTTCAGGAGGTCCGCTTGTCTCTTTTATAAAATTTATTAAAAGTATACTTAACCTACTGAATATTCTATTTTCTTTATTACTTGTATTAAATACGAATATATCAACAAATTTCCCTTTCTATGTATTTTCAGCAAACGGACGGTTGGCCGCTACAACTCTTGTCGGTTGCTTGCTTATCTTTAGCAGCAAAAATGGAGGAACCTCTCGTTCCTTCTCTTTTGGATCTTCAGGTGATTTGTTTTTATCTTATTGTTTTCTTCTATAATAATAAAAAAAGAAGAAATTATTAGCCCTCATTTCGTGTGAAAAAAAGGACCCCTCACGTGATTTCTTTCTGAACTTACAGATGGATTTAACAAGTTTTTTTTCTTTCATAGGTTGAAGGTGCAAAGTATATATTTGAACCCAAAACCATCCAAAGAATGGAGTTTCTTGTGCTGAGAATATTAGATTGGAGGCTCCGATCCATAACCCCGTTTTGCTTCCTCAGCTTCTTTGCCTATAAGCTTGATCCAGTAGGGACTTTCACTGGCTTCCTTATTTCAAGGGCTACTGAAATTATCCTCTCAAATATTCAAGGTTGGTTTTTCCCCAAAAAAGAAATGAAAATGAAAAGCAGCAAATATATGTACGTTACACATGCATGCATGTGTATATTTGCGCTAATATAACTTATGCATGCTGACAATATAAAAAGTTTTTAATGCTATTATTATATTTTAACATGTTGTAGCATTACCATCTTTTATATATAGTTATTAATATAATTATATTTTAGATGACTTAATAGTGTAAAATTTCTTACAGAACTATATATGTTTGTACGGTGTATAGAAGTTAAACTCCTCCTACATTCTACATGTACATCGACTATTCAGCTGATAACATATTGCTGATATTTACAGAAGCTAGCTTTCTTGAATATTGGCCATCATGCATAGCTGCTGCAACGATACTTTGTGCAGCTAATGAGCTTCCAAATTTCTCTCTTGTGAATGCTGAACATGCTGAATCTTGGTGCGATGGACTCCGCAAAGTAAGAAACTTTATTACCTTCTTTTGCATGCTTTCTAGTTAAAAATTCTTTACTTTAAGAATAAAGTGAAATTCCCATTTTTCGCAGGATAAAATCGTGGGCTGCTATGAATTAGTGCAAAAGTATGCCATTGCATTAAGACCAAGGAGATTTCCAAAAGTTTTACCACGGGTACGAGTCATGACTCGGGCTAGTACTGTATTAACCAGTGAGCCATCATCCTCGTCCTCATCATCTTCCACATCTTATAAAAAGAGAAAACTAAATAACAGCTGGTGGAATACAGATGACGACAGAGCAAGTTCATGTTAATTAAGGGGTGGCGAATTAAGAATAAGGGGCTAGAAAAAAAAATGTGGTCCTTACAATCCTCAGTATTTTTTCATGTTGGAGGGTGTTTTTTAGTTAAATTGACTGGAGTGATGTAGATTATTTAGTACTATATATATATAACGTACGTACGATGAGAGTTTGGGACTTGGGAGCATTAAATTAATCTTTTTTATTTGGGTGAGAAGTGCCATTCATTAAATGGCTTTGCAGATTCCCTAGGGAAGGGGATTTGGTACATAGTATTTTGGTGTGAGAAAGGTGAAAGAGAGAAAAAGAAAGAGAAAGAAGAGATTGTTTAATTATAGTAGCAGTAAGTGGAGTCATGGAGTAGTGAGTATGAATGAGGTGGGGTTTTGTGATTGAATTCAAAGGGAGCATTGATTATTAAATGAAAGGGGGAATGGGGGGAAAAGAGATGGTGGGGGCCATTAGCAAAGCATCATTGGAGAAGAGAAAATTAAATTAATGGAGTTGTGGCAAAAAAATATTGAAGTTTGGGCAAATCCATTGATGAACAAGTCAAGAAGGCTCTTCATATTTTATATATAGGCCACCATTATTGCTTCACCAACTTTTACCATAGCTCCAAGAAAATGAATGAAAACCAACAATCAACTCAAGGAGAAAAAACAAGGGTTGAACTTCAAGAATAACATTTGGCTCTGTATAATCAGACTTTTGGTTTGAGGTGTGTGTTCTACACAGTGTGTATGTGTGTTTTTTTGGCGGGAAAATTTGCCTTTCTTTTTCTTTGTCATAACCATATACTGGACTCTTTTTTTCTTCGAACGTGTAAGGTTACACGTGTGTATTCTTTTAATTATTAGTTTTCTTTTAAAGGAGGTAATATGAAGGGAAAAAAACCTCCTTTTTTCCGGCCAAAATTTGGCCTAACCATACAAAGGGTCTTTGGGGCCTTTCAAAGTGTGTTGTATTTGGATTCTTGTGCCAAACATGATGTTACATCTAGTATATATGAAATAAATTATCTCATGTTTTTATTGGATGGCATTTTTTTTATTTGATTCTTCCTCCCTCACTGTCACTCTTGCTTTTCTTTTCCACAGTGACATGCACGTGAATGACAATAAAGACTTTTGTAGCTTTGCAATTTGTTTTTATTACTGCCTAGAGAACTTTATAATGAAAAAGGTGGAATTTTAGGGGGAAACAAAACATGGCCATAGCCAAATGCAGTGAAGTGAAGGAGACTTTAGCTAGAAAGAGCGTTGGTGCCTCTAGCAATAAAAGATGGGTTCCAATCACTGAATATCACCAGCCAGTTAACCAGTGCAATAGACTGTGCAGTTACCTTATGGTTATCGTATGGTGCTGAGTCTACTCACCCTCGCTTTATGGTTCCCGTCTTCTCCATGTTATCCAATGATGCAATCAGGATTTTTACTAAAAAGATTCAAAATATATATTCCTATAAAAACATAAACATATTTGTGCATGCTTTCCGTTGGTCAACAACCAACCAAAGTGCTCTATACTTCTTCACTACTCGTACAGGCTTGACGGAGTTAAGCTGTATTGAGGGAATCGTTTTGTCTCAATCAATCAAGAATACCTCAACTGGATATAAAAGATATGATTTAATATATAGTATATACATTAAAAATAATTTTAACTTATCTAGATAGTTGCTCCGTCACTAACGTTACCCCTCTCTCCTATCCAAGTATCCAACTTCCAAATTTCTTCCAATCTACAAATGCCATTTGTGTATTATGTACACCTTTGCTTCTTAAAAATGGGCCCGTGATAAACCCCTTCCTCAATAATATATGCATCTGTCTTGTACACTGACATTTATTTGATGTAACGATACGGTAAATACGAAATCCCACTGGCCTTTCTTGCATTCAATGTTGTACCATCTAGCATTTATTTATCTTTTAGCCTGTTTCGCCACTGCAAAGACTTTGAGATGTGCTTTTTTTCAAAAGTACTTTTGGTGAGATAATTTGTATTTGATTAATTAATTTTTAAAAAAAATTTGAACGGCAATTAGTGTTTGGCCAAACATTAAAAAATTGTTTCTAAGTAAATTTTTCTCAAATGTGATTTTCAAAAATGTGTTTTTGGAGAAAAACTAATTTTTTCCGCTTCTCCAAAACTGCTTCTGCTTCTCCTTTAAAGTATTTTTTTTCCTTTCAAAAGTTTGACCAGATCGCGAAAATTTCTACAATAAATTGGGTAGGGCGCTAGTATAGTTCCCTAGCCATGATTCTGCTATTTGCTGGAATAATCTAGGAATAATATAGGATGAATCTCCCCGATGATTAGAAATAGAAATAGTAAATACGATTTTCAATACTTTGCTTATGTACAACTACAAAGTACCAAACATTCTAATTGGATTAGATTAATATCAATGATCCTTTATCAGTCATTCATTGAATGATAAATAACTACAAGTGATGGAGACAGACAATTTAAATAACGGAAAATCCAATATTTAAAAATTGTATCGAGAATGACCAGAAAGGTGGAAACAAGATTAGAAAAAAACACTTTTGACCCAAAAAAGCGCTTTAGCCTCTAAAGAAGCTTGACCAAACAGGCTATTAGTCAGTTTTGTCATCGCAATAAGTGAATTGTTAATTCATCCAGAGCAGTATTAATTTCTCTTATCCTAAACTGAATAATGTTTGTTTTATTCCATGAATTGGCCAACATACGTTGAGAGAACACTGATGGGAGATACTACTATTTGGCCTAAAGTGGTTGCTATAAATTAATGATTAATTTTGTAACCAGTGAAAAAAATCTACTCAACTTTATCTAAAGATTACGAACGTTACAAAATTAATTTTCGTAGCAAAATGGTAACTCAACTTTGCCTATTTATAGCAAAATTTGCTTCCTATGATAATGATAGTCGTATAAGGTTTCCAGATACACACAAGACGTCCTAATAGGCGAAGAAGATTGAACATTGCCTTTTAGTTAAGGGTATCTTTAAAAAGTTAAGATGTGAGGTTGAGTTTATGGCAGTACTTTCCTTGATTATACTACATTAGTTCAGTTGTTAGGAGCCACGTAGTACCAAAGTGAATGAATCGTCAAATCACTTCTCAATTTAATTACTAGTATTAGGTTTATCTTGGACCACATATAGGGGGAGAAATTAAAAAATAGCCGGATTTACGAGTGATCGTTCAAAAATAGCCCAGTTTCAAAAGTAATCGAAATTTAGCCGCTTTGCATGTAAAGATAAATCTGAGCAAAAATACTGTTCAAAACCCGAAAAATACGCCAGTATATTATGCTAGAGTTCCAGCATAAGTATACTTGAACTCCAGCATATTATACTGGAGTTCCAGGATAAGTATGCTGGAACTCCAGCATAATATGATGGAGTTCCAGCATAAGTATACTAGAACTCCAGCATAATATACTGGAATTCCAGCAAAGTATACCGGTCCAGTATAATATGCTGGAAGTTCATACACAAGTGCTCGAATCTCCAGTATATTATGTTGGAACTTTCCGTGTGTTGGAGTTCCAGCATAATATGCTGGAAGTTCATACACAGGTGTACCAAACTCCAGTATATTATGCTGGACCGGTCTCTGTTGCAGCAAAATAGTGGCTATTTTTCATTGACTTGGTAAACACTGGCTATTTTTGAATGGCCAGTCCGAAAACTGGCTAGACCGTGCTATTTTTACCATATAGGACCAAATAAAGAAGAAAACTGATCGTCGAGGTTGGGCATTAAATTTGTCAGGACTATTTATAACAATTTCTGTATGGACTCTCACTAGGGTTGTGCATAATTTGGTAAATACCGAATTACCGTACCGAAACCGAAAATTTTGGTATTTGGTATACGGTATTTTGGTATTTGGTATGGTATTTAGTTTAAGTTTTTTAAAATATTGGTATTAGGTATGGTATTTGGTATTTTAAAATAAAATATCGAAATACCGATACAGTACCGAAATATATATTATATTATACAAAACACATATTATCAATTATAACATAAATATAAAAAATCTAAAAACTTTTCTTTATTCTCAAAGTTCATCAATTAACTCTAAACAAGTAACAAGACATTTCTAATGATCAAATATTCTTTTATGTACAATTTTCTCTATTTGGGTCGATATTTACTAGTTTTGGACAAAATTTTTGTCAACAAACATTTTCAGTTTTGTATTTTTGAGTACTTTAAATAAGAATATTAAGATTTGTATCGAATGTCCTACTCCTGCTTGTACTGTTTGGGTAAAGGGCAGGAGCGCTCTTTCCCTCTCACCAGTACTTACTATAAGGGGCGAAGGCTGGGCGAGAGACTAGGCCAACTTACTGCGCCATCCTATACTGTACTAAACAGAATCAGTGGACATAGAGCATGAGTGTATGACTCTATGAACTAGTTAGTATTCAAACCGAATAAACCGAAGTTACCAAACCGAATAAACCGAAACCGAAAGGAGAAAAATCGAACCATACCGAATTTAATTAGGTACGGTATTGGTATAAGATTTTAAGAAACCGAATACCGAAAATACCGAACCGAAATATCTAAATACAGTACCGTACCGACCACCGAACACCCCTAACTCTCACAAATAAAGGTACCTGCTGCTTTTGCTGTTTCATTAAGGACCAGGGAATTACAATAAATAATGTAAAAAAAAAAAATGTTAATTCCAGGAATGAATGAAGACATCTTAAGCTATGGACATTGATATAGACTTATCTTATTGAAAATTGTATCACTATAATGGAGTCCCCCTTTCCTTTTGGTTTTTCTCCAACACCGTGGTTCCCACAAAAAACCAAATCCAAGGGAATTGATGATCCACTTGATATTTGAAAATTTATATAAGTCGTAATTGAGAGAAAAATTAACAATTTTTAGTATTGATATTTGAATATGTGGGCTATTCTAATTAGGCTGGAATTAAAGACAAACACCCTTCCCTTACTCAGACAAATCAACCATCTTCCCCACTAAATTTGAAAACTTTGGTTCTTGTTTAGTGATTAACAACCATGTCCAATAATTATACTTTGGTCTTCGCACTTGGGGTGTTCATCAAAATCCGAAAAACCAAATCAAACCGACCAAAAAAACCGATAATTTTTTGTTTGGTTTGGTTTTGGTTTTGAATTTTAAAAACCGATCAAATTTGGTTTGGTTTTGATTTTAATCAGAAAAAAATCAAAAAAAACCTGAACCAAACCGACTATAGGAGTAGCTATTTCAAATTTATTATTACACCTATATATATATGTATATTTTTATACAAAGTTTCAAAAATTTAATGGTAAATGTTAATAGTTTGCACTTTTAGTATAGTTCTTTACCTTTACATTCTAGTTTGATTGGTAGTTTTCTTTTATAAAGTGTAAAAATCTATTTCGTGTAAAAAATAATATATTTTTAATTGAGTCCTTAAATTATTCATCACTATTTGATGTAACTATCATCAATATATCTTGGTAAATAATAGATTTCTCAAAGGGCAATTTATTTAATAATGTTACGTTGAAAATGTGGTCGCCGGGATATGTGTTTGGTAGTGTATGTCTTATATTTAAGAAAAAATCGATAAATAACCGAAAAAATCGAAAAACCGACATAAACTGAATCAAGAAAAAATCGACTTAATTGGTTTGGTTTGGTTCTAATATTTGAAAAACCGACTTATTTGGTTTAGTTTCTTTTAAGGAAAAAACCGATCCAAACCGAACCATGAACACCCTATTTCGCACCCTCTAGAATTATATGGATTTGAATTGACAAAAATGAACAAAAATGAGGATGAAGACAATCAATAGGACGAGCAGTCCATGACTAAAAACATTAACAATTTGGAATAGCAAGTCACGTGATTCTGACAATAATACCAAGTATTGTAGACTCAGCAATTTTTGGCAATTTGGAGGTGGTGATAAAAGAGTTTATATTTTATTTATGAGAGAAAATATTTTATAAGTATTGTACGTTAAGAATGATTAGGTAACATGGTTAAGTCGATAAAATTACAGAAGGAATCGGTCAATAAAACTTAAATTCAGTTAGGGGTCGTCTCGTTTGTTTTATTTTTTGGTTTCCCATCATGTATTTGGTATTTGTATTGGAGCACCAATCAATCAGAATTCGTGTCGTGTAAGGTCTTTTAAAGGGAAAGCGCTCCCTATCAGGTTTTTTTTTTTAATCTTAGAGCTCAAACTCGAGATCTCTAGTTAAGATTGAAAGGATTCTATCCATCTCATTTCAACGTTCCTTGGTGGTGAATTGTCTGGTTTAAGATATAATTAAACCAATTTCAATATAAAATATTGCACAACTAATAGTGGACATTAACCTCTGCAACTAATTAATAGTCCTTTAGGTACGTAATAGTGTATGTACATAACTAATAGTGTACATAAATCTCTGCAACTAAGGCCTCATTTATTTGCACTTAATGCATGTCTGAATCTTAATTATACAGATCTCAGATATTAAGTGCATTTGTTTTTAAAGTCTGAATCATTATTATTCAGATCTTAATCATTAAGTGTGTTTGTTTTTTTTACTTCACAACCACTTAATGGGTCTGAATAGGTCTGTATGATTAAGATCTATAACAGAGACTTAATTTCATTAAGATGCTATCACATATTATTAAGTGCCGCCACCGCCTACCATTATCAACTACCACCATGCCACCACTACCACCATGCCACCATCATTATAACCTATCACCACCCACCCACCACCTTTCTCAATCACAACTACTACCACCACCCGCCATTATTAACTATCACCACCCACCACCACCATCGTCAATCATAATCGCCACCACTACCAATCACTACTAGCTACTAGCATGAACCACCATAATCAACCAAAACTACCACCAACCACCGCCTCTAGTCGGCATTCACCCATTAGCCACACCACCAACAACTATCATATTTTAAAAAATTATATATTTTATTGATAGAATATTAGATTAGTTAGTATTTCATTTGAATTTTATGTTTATTAATTTTTAAATAAAGATAAATTTTATACATTCAGATGTTAAAAATCAAACAGTCTTAATTATTTAGTATTCAGATCTTAATACACATCTTAATATATTCAGATGTGTATTCATATTCAGATGTTTTAATCTTAATATATATCTTGATATTCAGATGTGTATTCAGATTCAGACGTCTTAATCTTTTTAAAAAAAAAAAATGAGGCCTAATAGTCCTTTAGGTAATTCTTGCATAGCATTTGTTACATTATTATTTAGTCTATTATTAATTATATAACAATCATTCCATCATTATTAGTTGCATAACACTTGTAATATTATTACTTATTGCATAACATCCCTACATAATTAGTCTGTGAACTGAATGACCTATAGAGCTTAATATTTTCCGATCTCAAACAAGTTATGATCTTAGATAAATAATTAACGACAAATTACACTTATAGTAATTATGTACTTTAGCCTAATACTCAGAGATGATAATCACACACTGATCTCTTTTTATCCCAAACTAAAGAGAATCCTAAGTAAAGCCTTTCTTTTTCTCTCCCAATAAGAAAGTAACATTGAGGGTTTGTGGGGAGCAAATTAAACTCCTTCATATATAACCCTTTTTCAAGAGAAAACTTTCAACTTTTTGTGGTCATGACAAAGATAGAGGACCTCAGGACCCTTAAAGGTATCAAATCTATTTCAATTCTTTTTCTTTTTCTTTTTTGAACCTTTAGATTTTGGACCAGGAGCGGAGCTAGCATAGAACTTGCGAGTTCAGCCTAACCCAGTAACTTTAATTTGGTCTAAACTCTATATTTATCTTAAAAAATTCATAAAATATGTATAAATTAAATCCAGTAACATAAATAAACTAGAATTCCGAAACTCACAAATTTCAATTCGATTTCTGAAAAAGAGAGTATATAGGGCATTGGGAATAAAAGATTTCAAAAGTTGTAATGATTTTTGCATTTTGTGCGGATATATAGCTAACGATGAGATCTTATTATGCTGAATGCAAGACAACACCCACTACTCTCTCAACTGGTATATATTGGATCAATGTCCCCATTTCACGTCAATATTCTGCAAAAAAAAGACTAAAGAAAAGCAATTCCAGCTTTTTGTGCTACCAACTAACCCCTGAAGTATATTTAGTTTGTCTTTCTATGAACATAAGCCATTTTATAGGATTGTTAATGTACAATTTTACTAGTACATAGCCAACAAAGTGAAGAAATAAAAGGAGGATAACTTTATCTTTTTGCAGGAATAGCACTTAATTAACCACAATATATCATCTATCACAATTTATAGGTTTTATATATGAGGATATATATGACACTCTTAATTAAGTAAATAAAAATGTGCTCTTGCTAACAACTTAAACTTTTAAATGAGATAATTATATACTTCAATATAGTATCAGAACATGTAGAGATGTTGTGTTAGAGTTTTACTACCACCATTATAAAAAAGAATGTATACACTTGTGTTAGAGTTTTGCTACCACCATTATAAAAAAGAATATATACACTTGTTGGCCATGGTCACACACTAAAACAGTTCTTTATATATATACCGTGGCGGATCCAAGATTCCAAAGTCATGGGCGTTCGCCGGTAAAAATATCAGAAGAAGAGGAAAGATGAATTTAGTGATGGGTGCCCACTCAATACTTATTTATATTTTTTGATAATTATCTATGCAAATCTATTAAGTTTGGCCAAAGACAATGGGTGCTTAAGCATTCATAAGACTTCTTGTGGATCCGCCACTGTATATATATAGAGAGAGTCTAAGTATAATACTTTTTTCGTGACTGAGAATTAAGAAACTCATTATTATAAGCTCTTTAGATGAGATGATCATACACTTAACGTACCTACATCTTATAGTTCAGATATTGCATAAAAATTGAGTTGGCGAGACTAATAAAGAGGGATTCATTTTCAAGCTCTCTAGAATCAATGGCAAAATATTGATTTGTGAGATCAAAAGACAAAAGTGCATATTTCCTTTCAAGTCTTGTTAATGCTAAAATCCATAAATAATTCTTCAAATCGTGTTGGTAAGACAGCATACTAACTAAGTAGCAAAACAATAATATCCTTAATTCAATAAGAATTTTTATTTAAAAAACAAAAAAAAAAAAGATAATGCAGTTCCTATCGAACAGGATGCCGTGAAAAAAGTTGTGCTTTCTTTAACCAAAGGAGATATATATGACCCTAAAAAGTTGGCTTTCCAACTCAGGAATTTAATCTTTGGATACCAAAATGTCATGCAAATTAAAGAAGAAAAGTGAAGATTATATATATAGTACATGACAATAAGGAGGGATCGGAGCGTCTTGCGCATAACATATATGCATTTTCTTTGCACTTTGGTCATATAGATAGTGCTTTACTGGACCTCCATTTCTCCTGTTTTTTCTAAAAAATGGAGACAAAAGCAGTCCGCTCTTCAATCATATTAAATATTCCACATTTATTTTCCCTTCATATAAGCCATTTTTTCTTTTTCTTGAATCATATTATAAACCCCACCAAATAAACAAAAAGAAAATATCTCATAGCTGTAGAAAATGACACATCAAGAGACACAATTTAAACTATATCTAGCTGATGATGATGAAGAACATATATAAATGAATCCAGAATTTTAAGTTACGGAGTATGAATTATCATTAATTACTAACTCGTCACTCGTGGCAACAGGTACGAACTTAGTGTGTCTGTCTGTATCTATATATATACATATATAAATTAAAGTCGAAGACGGTGGGTGCGACTGTACCACCTACACCACTTGTACCACATCCGCTGATGATGGTGGATGAAGTTTACATAAAATTGTGAAAGAAATAATTAAAGAGAAATATGTGGTAAAGCTTTTACAAGTATAATTTTTACGTGAAAGGCTAAAGCTTAAAGTCAATAGTTGAATAAAGCTGGCCGATGTTTAGCCGAAAGTATGTTCTCTTGAGGGCCAAAAGAAAAATACTGATTAGGAAATTTACTTAATTCGATGTATTATTAAAGAGAATAAAAATGTATGAAGATTATCAAAATGTTGACTAATTGCGGTTGCCTATCGAAGTAGATATTGATTAGCTGTTTTATCTTCATTGCTAGCTTTCCCTTTTTGAATAAATTTGACTCTATAAACCACAGAGGCATTAAATATTTGTATACATTCATCCCTAGTGCATTTAGTGAAAATAGCACGGGCTAGTCGATTTTTAGACTGGTAATTAAAAAATAGTCAGCGTTTGCAAAGTCATTGAAAACTAACCACTATTTTACTGTAACATGGAAAGTTCCAGCATAATATACTAGAGATTGGTACATCTGTGTATGAAATCCAGCATATTATGATGGAACTCCAGTATATTATGCTGGAAGTTCGAACTCCAATATATTATGTTGGAAGTTCACATGTGAAAAATTCGAACTCCAGTATATTATGCTGGAATTTTGCGCAATAACTAGTTACATGCACAAATTGAGAAATTTAGAAAAGAATAGAATTTTTGACTTAAAAGCCCATGAGGTTTTTTAAATTACAATGGAACCCATAAAATTTCCATAGCAACAATAAAACGTTTATATATGTATATATATGACTTGCTACCATGTACCTAAGACTTCAATTTACTCTTTCTTCCTCCAATTTTGTTTCTTTAAGTTGTAATTAAATGGTTAATATAAGCAAAAATACTGAATAAAAATTATATTAATAATAAATTATAGAATAGCCGAAGTGGATAATAAGAGCCATAAATTAAACAATTAGTCTCTATGCTAGCCACATCAAGATTCCACCTTGAAGAAGTTAGGATATTTTTCCTTGAATCCTCAGATCATATGCATGCAAACAAAAAAAACAAAAGTTTAATTAATTATGAACGTGTCTTTTTTAAATATTACATGTTCTTTGTGGAAGTAGAAAAATAGCAACAAATATGTTATCTGATTAGCAGACAACATATTTGGAATTAGTATAAATAATCCTCAAATGAACAAATTTTATATATTTAATTTGCTTCTTGGAAATTTCTAAGTAGAAACCTTTCTATTACTACTTTTTGGGATGACACAACAAGGATATAAGTATCTTTGCTTTGCATATTGGAATGGTTCATACAACTTTTTTCTTTGTTGTTTGGTAGTGTGGCGGCTATAAATATAATTAAGAGCATAAACAACTCTCCTGAGGTTGCATATTTGTGCACTTCCTTTATAATTGAAAAAAACAAACAGAATAGACTCTCTATTCTATTAAGCTCTTTTAACACCCTTATTATATCGGGAAAAAATCAAAAATAGCCAGATTTACAAGTGGTCATTCAAAAATAGCCACAGTTTTAAAAGTAATCGAAATTTAACCACTTTTCATGTAAAGATAAATCTGAACGAGAACACTGTTCAAAATCCGGAAAAATACTCCAGTATAATATACTGGAGATTAGAGCACCGATGCTCCAATCTCCAGTATATTATACTGGAACTTTTCGCGTGTTGCAGTTCCAACATAATATGCTGGAAATTCATACACATCTGCACCGATCTCCAGTATATTATGCTGGAACTTTCCGTATTGCAGCAAAATAGTGGCTATTTTTCAATGACTTTGCAAACTTGCAGCAAAATAGTGGCTATTTTTCAATGAGTTTGCAAACGGCGACTATTTTTGAATGACCAATCCGAAAACTGACTAGTCCGTGCTATTTTTACTATTATATCCTCAAAGAAAGTTAACATACCGTTTCTTTGGGACCATTGCAACTTTTTAAGTTGGATGGACCTTTTTAGGACTATCATTTAAATTTGGCTAGAAATCCATGCGATCATCATAATTACTGTTAAGGAAAATGTCACGACTCGGATTTCCCACCATCAGAGTCGTGATGGCGCCTACTCGTGGTATCTAGGCAAGCCAACTTAATTACCTTTCCATCACTAGCAATTATCTTTAACAGTTTATAACATCAATATAGAACATAAAGTCTAATAAGAACAATAGCGGAAGTTTGTCTTAAAATGATGAATTCAAAACGCGGAATAGTCAAAAACAACCTCTACCCAAGATTTGATGTTACATTACTCACGAACCACTAAGAATAAACTAAATACAAAGGTCTGAAAGAAATATAACAACTGTCTGTCTCGAAACAAGGAGGCAACAGTCTAAAAGAAAACAATGAGAAGAGACGCCGGGCCTGCGGACGCCTGCAAGGCTACCTCAGTCTCGTGAATATGAATCGCCTGCTTCCGAACTACTGCTGCTGCTGTTCCTCAAAACCTGGACCTGTGCAAAAATGCACAGAAGTGTAGCATCAGCACAATCGACCCCATGTGCTGGTAAGTGTCTAGCCTAACCCCGGCGAAGTAGTGACGAGGCTAGACTGGACACCACATAAACCTGTGCAGTTATAGATATACAGCGGAAATCGAATACAAAGCAATTACCAACATGGGAGGGGAAACATGCTATGGGGAGTTACAATAATAACAATAATC